>NC_140275.1:5473528-5516028 GCF_964030765.1 Micromesistius poutassou
AAACACAATTTCATCCACTGGTTTTATTCATAGTTGCGTTTACCATGGCTGGCTTTATGAATGGTTGTTTTTTATCGATGGATGTTAAAACCATGGTGTGTGTGGGACTCAGAAGTGGTGCAATAATTGCCCAATTCCCTTTAAAACTGTAGCAGCCGGTATTAAACCAGTGCGCCACACAGACCCCATATAAAACCTGGTACAATATTATGCAAGATGATCAAGATCTTTTTCAAAAATACAATAAGGCAACATTTCCTAATAAATTTAGTGTGAAGCCATTGAAGCTTTTAAATATTTAGTTGTAGTGTGTTCAGCCTATTACAGTTTCATATTTCAGATTGATTGACTGCTTCTTGATTGATTGATTGACTGACGCTGTACCTTCCTGATGTCCTCCAGGGACTCCCCGTTGACCACACTGGTGAGCTTGGGCGTGGCCTGCTCGGCGGCTGCGTGGGCGGAGCTCTGGGCAGCGGCGGCGGCGGCGCTGCGTTCCTGCTGGTACTTCAACATCTCTGGGTTCTCAATGACGGTGGTGGAGAGCTGCTCCGTGCTGGTGATGGCCAGGCTCTTACCATAGATGTTCTGGTGGATGGTGTTCTGATGGAGGAGAAGAGGGAGAGAGGGCGAGAGAGAGCGATGTTATGAAGAACTCTTCCATCAGTTTCGATGTTGCGACCACCGTCCACAGCAAAGTGATGCATGAACTGATCAACAACTAGCCTGTGTATGCTACATGCCCGGTGAGAGGGCACATGGAAGAAATTTGCCTTCAGGGATTTCTGCCTAATCCTAAACTAACCCTAAACCTAACCTACCTGAAAATAAGTCTAAAATGAATACAGGACACAAACTGCGGTCTCCTGGGTGAGCGTCCTGTGTTGACCCATTCATCCACCATAACCTCCTCCCTACATGTACTGTCGCTTTTTTTACTACGTCCCTGACTTCCTAAAGCCTTTCTGGCAAAAGCCCTGAAGACAAACTTCTCCTGTGTGTGGTGAGAGGTCAGAGGTCAGCAGGTGGACTGACCTTCTCGTCCTCGTTGAGGGGGTCACCCAGCTCATCCTGAGAGAAGTCCAGGTAGGCCACGGTACCATCCATAGAACACACCAGGATCCCCAGCCCTGTAAGAGTCCTGACACACACACACACTTCAATATCTGGATGGTCTCATGAAGCCTCTGTGGGTTTCTATGAGGTGTTGAGATTGTGCAGTACCACATGTGGCCAGCAGGGGTCATATGGGTCAGTATATAAAATGTGTCAGCAGTATGGTCGTAAACTCACCAGGAGATATCCATGATGGATTTATCGAAGAGGTCATGGATCACCACTAGAGGACGCTTGAGAGACGTCAGCTGGAGACCAGAGTGACAAAAATTAACATAATAGCACACTGCTCCACGTTGGCCACACGATAAACAGAAACACAAGAGCTTAATTTGGATCTGGATTATGGATCTAGAGTTCGGTGCCTATGTTTGGTTTTGGACAGGCACAAACAATGTATAGAAACCACACACACACACACACACACACACACACACACACACACACACACACACACACACACACACACACACACACACACACACACACACACACACACACACACACAGGGGGGGGGGGGGGGGGGGGAAATACACTAGGGGGAAATATCCACATAAAGTGAATTGATGCAAGCAGATTGTGAGGTGCAGTCAAAGTGGGTTCAGTTGATAGGTGGTTTAACCTCATGCCCTTTGCCAAGTTGGCCGCTGTGTTCTCCAGCACTGCAGGAGAACACAATCAGCTATGGTTCTACGGGGATTTCAATTAACTTTCTCCATAGGACAACAATGTGGTGGGTCACGCACAGGGTCCAAATGTGTCTCAAGTGAACATGTTAAAGAGACAATTGGCAGGAATAGACAAATCAGATGACTACCAAACAGCAACCCCTTCATCCAGCTACCTCATTTCATTACTGTAGACTGGAAGCCCAGTGACACTTTGATTTCATGTTGTCCCGTTCGGTTAACGCCACTTCTGTGTGACCCAATCGTGCCATATGCTGCTGATCTATGCATTCCTTATTGATTCAATAAACAAAGGAAATAAATATGGGACCAGTTGCTTCAACAAGTAATGTGTTTACATGACCATTTTATATATAATGTTATAAAGCAGGCGCTACTGTTTTGTTCAGTTGTGCCATATGCTGCTGATCAATGCATTCCTTGTTGAACCCATATCCATATGTATTTATGTATATGTATGTATATAGATCTGTGTTTGTCTCACCCAGACAGAGAGGGAGCGGTCTTTGCTGCCCACGGCGCAGCAGCAGTACGGACAGCTGCTGCTCTTCTGCTTCTTCTTAAAGATCTTGGGGTTGAACTTCTACTGGGCAAGAGAGTCACAGAGACACAGAGAGAAAGATCAACATGGTTTTCCCTGGAATTTTGTTCAGGCCTGGTGGAATGCACTGAAAAACCCTAAACGGATGAGGAGCGTGGCATGTTGGCACGGTCGCTTCGGTCAGATGGCAGCAGGCACTCTGTGATTTATATTAGCATTTAAATGTTTGCTCACTTGATATCAAGACTTAACATTTTACATTTTTCAAATGTTGTGCATGTTGATATTTTTTTAAGCCATTTAGAATTTTGTAGTTTGTAATTTAGTAGTTTTGTGTTCAAAACTTGTCACTTGGTTAAGCTATTCAACATTTCAAACACACTCGCACGCACCACTACGGTGACCGCCTTCCTGTGGCCCACGAAGTCCATGTTGGTCCTCCAGCCGTCACGCTCCACGATCTGCGCCGTGGGTCCAGAGTTGTTCATAGCGTGAGCCGAGACCAGGTACTGACCGTCTGGAGACCAGGACAGACGCAGGACATGGGTGGTCCCCCCACACTGAAAGGAGGACATAAAGAGACAGAGACAGGGCGTCAGATCAGTCTGCAGGCACCCCTGGGCACCAAGGTCCAGTATCTGTTCAAGGAACACTTGGCACTCATGCCCATCAGTTATTGTTATCAATACAATGTTTAACATATTGACTGACAACAGAGCTGCCAACCCTATAAAACAGACTATTCAAAATTGACAGCAGCATTTTGAGTGAAAGATTATATTTTATGTATGAGACGGAGGGATCTTTATGCAGATAGGCAGGGATTGTGTAGGTCTATCGTGTATGGGTTTGGTGCTTGAACGAAAAGAAAAGCAAACTTGTATTGAAAAAGAAAAGCAAACTTGTATTGAAGGTGATTCCATTTTCAGACCGCTACGCTGAGGTGCTGTGTGTTGCTGGAGGAGAGCAGCTAATAGAGGTTAGAGATATGGGTGGGGTTTGTTAAAATATATATGCTAGAGTTTGGGAAATGACGAATGTGAACAGAGTCACGTAAGTTATATTAAAAGACTCCTCCAGCTGCAGTCACTTTTTTACTAATTCTAATAACAAATTAGAATTACAATCCCATGCGACCCCAGAGAGAAACAGAGAGATGGAGTGACGAGGCAGCAGTCTGTGCAAGGCGGTAACCCTAGTTACCGTGGTAACCCTAGCTACATGCAGCAGGGGGCCTGACCTCGCTGAAGGGTTTGGTGATGTCCGTCTCCATCTGCCAGTCCACCGTCCGCCAGACCTTCAGGCTGTGGTCATCGGCCTGTGACGCAATGTACTTCCCCACCGGGTCCCAGGTCAGGCCCTTCACCAGCCCCGTGTGGCCCCGCAGACAGCTCACCATCTCTGGCATTAGGACAAGTACTTGTGAACCCAGGCAGAGTGGACCAAAACCTACATCATTTCACGTCAGTCAGGACACCTTCCCTGCTTCTCTGCAGAGAACCAACTGAATAGATAACATTTAGGCTGAATCCAACAAGCTCGTTTTTATGTCAGAACGTACACATGGTGCCAAACTAAGTGATGAGTAGTAGCTCTCTTGTGACTAAAGAAAACATGAAAACAAGAAAAAATGTGCCATCAGAATAAATAGTCAGTTACAAGACAGCACTCCCCTGCAATGCCGATATGCATATCCCACAAACTTTATTTTTCATATTTATAATTAACAACGTCTGGGTAACAACTTCAACCTTGGCTTCAACCTACACCTTTTCGGTCAATAATCTGTTTGATGCATTATACGTTCTATTTCTTTATTTTTTTACTCATTTATTTATTTCAAGCATAGAGTGTATTTTTTTGGAAAACAAATACAACTAAAAAAATGTAACTTAATAACAGACCTCAAGGATGGGAACCACTGAACATTGGAGTTCTGCAGCGTTTGTCTGGATGTGTTTGATTGGTCTTACCTGGGAACTTTCGTGCGTTCCAGATGACGATGGTGTTGTCCACGCTGCAGGAGGCCAACCACACATCATGAGGAGACCACGCCACATCCATCACATCTGGGAGGAGAACACACAGCACATTGGATTTTAGTGGCAGGAAACACTGTAAACGGTTAGCTTTATGTGTGAAAGGACAGTGTGTATGTGTGTGTGCACATGTGTGTTTACCTCCAGTGTGGTTCCTTAGAATCGTGACACACCTCCACTGCTCCACGTTGGCCAACTTACTGCTGGACCCGAACACCGTGCTGGGACCGATTAACCTGGCAAACAAACAAACACATTTTTTATAGATTATTATTTATTTTTTTGTTGGTAGATACTATTCATAGAAAAAACTTCTTGTCCAAAAGTACACGTTCTGCCTGTTACCTCAAAGATTATCTAGAGCTGCAACACACATTTAATAGCTGAGAAAGAATGTAATAGTGAGCCAATGTAGCATTTTCTACACACAGATCATGTAGCACTGGATCTCATTGCTGACTGTTTATTTAAATGTATAAATTTTGTCAGTAGACTAATCATTACATACGCTGCTCGCTTCCACACCATGACCAGCTTGTCATCTCCTCCAGACGCCAGGTACAGGCCGTTGTTGGACCAGCGCACGCAGTTCACACACGCTACACACACACACACACACGTTAGATACTGTACATAACATGATAGGTGATACGTGATATTCTACCTTCTAAAAAGTTAGAAGATAGACATAAGTCATACTTTATAAAAAGTATGAATAAATAAAAATCATAAACAATACAAACGATATATAGGCCAACCGTTTAAATATTAGAAACACTATGCCTACATAGAATAAATTGTATAAAATATGAATATCATATAGTTTAAATTGTATAAGTTAAAACGCATACAGTATGAAATAGAGATAATATAGAATATAAATAGGGTATAGGTTGGTATAATACTGGACCGCGGTTACCCAGGTGATTGTCCATCTGGCAAAGCATCTTTGGGATGTGCTCTTTCTTCTCATCGTCCTCTCTCAGGACAGGGGCCATGTTCCAGATCATCACCTTTCCAGAATCCTCTCCTGAAAATACGATGAAAAGCAGGATACACTTATGACTCAACTCAGCCTACAGACTTATAGATAAAAGGAAACAAGCAAGGCGTGTATGTTCGAGTGTTCGTGTGTGTGTGTGTACCTTGTCCACCGGTCGCAAACTTTGTTCCATCCGGATGGATGTCCACGGAAAATATTGGTTTCCCTTCACAACACAAAGCACAACTTTTATTACCAGAAAATATTATAATACGAGATAAGTATGATCAATATAATTGTAAAGTTAGGTGCATAGTGCAGTCTGTCTGGCTGCTCACTTTAAGGCTGTGAAGTCTGTAACCCTAACCCTAACGTTACCAATATACACAACAGGTACTCGCCACTAGTTTAAATATATCGTCTTTACAGCTGATTCAATACATGTGCATGCATTGAAAGTCAATTGCGGGGTCCAAATATCCGAATGTGCTGAAGGGCTCCATAATAAAGGTTCATTCTGCAGGTAACTTCACGTCAGAGGAACAGGGAAGATTCAAGGCCAACTGGACAGACAGACCATGCAATCAGTCCACATATTAACATACAATGCATGGGAATTTCATGCTTAACATTTTCTACCCTATGAACAAAAAAGGTAAGTATAAGGCTGGCAACCGTCAGGTGGCCGTCAACAAAAGCCCAACTTGTGAACAAGGGATTCAAACCCTCACCGTTGTGGCTGACCCAGCTCGGCTTCAGAAGCTTCATCTTGTAGATCCCTCTATCTTCTTTGTTTTGAGAATGTTTACTAACTAGATATTAGGATATTATTATACAACCCCCTCCGTTTGTCTCAAACTCCAGCCGTTACTTGTCTTTCTTCATTCAGCATCTCTGCAGCCCGGACCACAGACGCAGTGACACACAGGAAGTGACGTTTGGCTTTTGCCGCTCGGAAACCGTCCATGTCGGAAACGGCTCGCCTCGGCCTGACTGGTTAGTTCCGCGGTTAGTTAAAAAATAATAACATTTATATGCATATAAAAAAATATATTGAAGAATAGTTCAAAATATATATATACATATATATATATATACACATAGTAGCAGAGTGCCAGCGCCCTTTTATATATAACAGAAAAAGAGGGCAATGCTAATACTCATTATTATGCAATATTTCTGAACTATTTTAATCATATAATTATTTTAAATTATCTATATAATATTTTATATTATTTTAAATGTGTATTTCCAGAATAGTGTACCACTTGCAGTACCTCACAGGTTGAAGTACATGTTAAATATAGCCTTCTGTATGAAGTGTGAGTGTGTTTCGAGTACAACGTTAAAAAGCATTTAACATCACTACTGTTTAACATTTTGTACAAATGATCAAATATACACAGATTAACGGATATGGCAACTTCCTTCCATACTATAAATCTGGGCAAGAAGAAGAGATTTCAGCCTACATCAACATAATTTGTTAAATCCAATACAAAAAGGTTTTAGTTTAGGTATAAGATTTAAGAAGTGCTATGGCCAACATTTATAAGAAAAATCTGTGAATTGTACCAAAGAAATTTTCAATACATCCAATTTAAATACAAACTACATATCCATTTCAGTTTTAAATAAAAAGAGACAGGCAAACCGAATGTGTCAAGAGAGGTCAGAAATGCTTTAAAAAAAAAAACAGCAGCAATATTCTTTTAAAAGGCATTTATTATTTTTATGCAAAAACATCTAAATTAGGTTGAAAAACTAAAAGGGAACCAGAGAAGGGTACCTTCTCAGGTATGTCGTGTATGTAAAGTACTCAATGTCCTGTTCATGTCACTGAGCTTCTTTCAGTCGCAAAAAACTAAATGTTCAAACAGGAATTGTCCCATAAAGTGCATTCTGGATCACCTTTTCCAAAACCCTCCCAGGTCCCCTGTGTAAATGACTAACCTGAATGTTACTCTGAGATATATAGTTACGACATGAAGTACAGTTTATGTGCAACAGGTAAAGTTGTACTCCAAACACCACCAGTCACCAACTTCATGAATGAAACTCGTAGAGATAAGGAGTTTACTCCTGCAGCAGGAGGAGGAGTTGGAGGAGCATGGAGGAGCAGTGGCTTCATCAAGTAGGTCTTTAGAGGAGAGCATCTCCTGGCTGCTCACTGAGCCGGTGTTCCTCTGAAGTTGTCCTGGATCTGCTCCAGTGTCTTGCCCTTTGTCTCTGGGACGAAGGCGATAGTGAAGACCACGTTGACCGCACACATGCTGGCAAAGAGCCAGAAGGTCCCAGCATTGGTGAGTAGGGCCTGAAAGACACCAGCGACATCACAATATGCACCAGCGAGCAACAACATCACGACAGGGACCAACGACATTAGCACAAGAGACTGATGACATCGCAACATGACATCAACACCAGAGACCAATGACATCATAACAGGGACCAACAACATTATCGAAAGATACCTATGATATCGCAACATGACATCAACACCAGAGACCAACAACATCACCACTAGAGACCTATGACATCACAACATGACATTACCACAAGAGACCTATGACATCATCATCACAGACCAGGGACCTCACTGCTAGAGATCAGACATCACACAAACTGAAAGTCAGTTTGACGACAAGAAACATCTTACAATGATGGATAGATCAGCGACAAAGAGACACAATTAGAGACAGTGAGCAGAGGGAGGAGGGACAGAGACAGAGACAAATGCTAATGTCCAGACTTTCCTGTGATTTTATACAATTTCAACTTCACTTTTATTTATGTTCCAAATTCAATGTATATACGTATACATTTTTTTATTACAAAAAGGTGAACGGGCCTTCACAGTTGCTCAGCGCTTGTGGAACCAACTGCCACCATACATATGTGATGCCCCCTCCATTTCTGGCTCAAAACCCACCTGTACACACTGGCTTTTTCTACCCATTAACCATCTCTTACCTCTACTTACCTCTGCACTAATATCTTTGTTTATATGTGGATTGGATTTATGTCTTTTTTATTTAATATTGTTATTTTTTACCTTCATTTTTATCTACTGAATGCACTATGTACAGCACTTTGGTCCGTGCAAACCGTTATAAATGTGCTTTATAAATAAATTTCACTTACTTACTTACATTTTTTTTATTGTTCAGTATTGTGTTCTTAATTATTAACATAGTTAAGCATTATTCACACTACATTTTCACATGCTTTGGCTCTGTAAATGTACCATGCATATAAAGCCTTTTGAATTTGAGAGAGAGAGAGAGAGAGAGAGAGAGAGAGAGAGAGAGAGAGAGAGAGAGAGAGAGAGAGAGAGAGAGAGAGAGAGAGAGAGAGAGAGAGAGAGAGAGAGAGAGAGAGAGAGAGAGAGAGAGAGAGAGAGAGAGAGAGAGAGAGAGAGAGAGCTTACCAGAAGGTCCTGGAAGAATTTGGTGATGATGAAAGCGTTGCCCCAGTTTGTGAGGACACAGACGGCACTGGCGAAACCTTTCACCTTAGAGGGGAAGATCTCGGACATCACAAGCCACGGGATTGGTCCCCAGCCCAGCGCAAATCCTACACAGGAAGTGGAATGTGATTGGGCTGGCTCTGTCGCACCAGTCAGTCAGTCAATTAAACTAGGTCACAGCGACAACACAGGAAAGTTTGTGTACTCTGTTCTGTTGAAGGCGTTAGCGGTTTCTAGAGAGCTTGAGGGAGTGTCATGCTGGTTCAACTGGTTCTTTCTGCTTCCAGCTATGTTGTCAGACCTGACAGCTACAGCTTCTTTCACTTCCCTGATTACCTGTGCTAAATCTGGGCTACGTGGCAATGACAATGTTAGCACTGTATCAGTTCTGTGTAAGCGCTGCGTTGGCCCATGCTGTGTTAGCCCACACTGTGTTAGCGCACGCTGTGTTAGCGCACGCTGCGTTAGCCCATGCTGTGAGTCTCACCTGCGATGAAGACGCCCATGCTAGCCAGCGCTAGCCAGGCCAGGTCCACCTCAGGCCCCGCCCCGAGTGAGCCCTCGACCCCTGACGCCATGGCCCTCATAGATGTGTTACTATGCTGGCCTGTCGTCAGGTGGAAGAACACGCCAAACACAGCAGTGCTGATTGCCATAGCAACCCCTGAAGAACACATATGGCGAATTATAAAGTGGTGAATAACGCAACTCAAACTAAACAACGCAAAATAAACGCAACTCAAACTTGATACGTACTCTATCTCTGAACTTGTTTATATTATATATTATATTTTTGTTTATATTTCTTGCATGCATACTATGTAGTACTACCTGTCATATAAAGTAGTACCATGTATTACTATGTACCTGGTATACTGAATCCTATAGTACTACCATATGTTGTATGTTGTACTATATATATTGCATTCAAACAAAAAGCCATTCATTCTGCTCTACAAAAGGAGGAAATCCCATGATAAAACTTTAAAATGACTTAAAAGATAATAAAGTAGGAGAAATGTACAATACAATAAATATCTATATTTTTTTATATTAGATGAAGAATACATCTTCCTGTGTTTTGAGCCCTCATTTGTTCTGGCAAATTGTTCCAGATTGGTGGTCCATCAAACTAAAAGATGCCTCACCGTGCTTGTTTGGGGAACAATGAACTGACTTTATCGTCGCCATGAGGAGCTATTTGAAGGTGGGTGGACAGTCCACTCAAAATACTACAAAATGGATAGATCAAGAGCAGTCTATTTCACTCAAGAGAACAGATAGTCATAATGAACTCCTACGAGGAGTTCAAGAATTAGATAACAGCTAGGGGCAACACAGTTGCACATAATAAGGCCAGGGAGGCATGCTGGCAAAAAGTGGATTAGTATAAGACCCGAACGCCAGTGACAAGGGTTAAAACTGGCCTGTCCATCATCATGCCTTTTACCCCCATAGATGTGGTGCCAGCACGTCCTTGAGAACATGGATTCGAAAAAAGCACAAAATTATAATTCCATAACCTTAAGTGAATAAGTATTCCGTATGACATAAGAATTGGGACTTTTTAAGCTTCACATAAATGCGCATCACTTGGGAGACGAACCCCACACGCAGAAATTCAAGACTGACGCACTACCTCCACTCTACCACTGTCTCACGGAGACACACTGTGCAACAGTAAGCATTGTCTACATAAAGTCCAACAAGGATCAAATAGTGAATACCCTGTATCTCTTAAATAATAAAGAATATTCTCAGGCAATGCCAAGGGATCTGTCCCGAAAGACCCTCTGTCGGAGAGACCCTTTACGATACGGGCTCCGAAGTCCACGGGAACACCCACAAATGGTGACGCCATTGTCAAGGAGGGGCTAGGAAGCTGCGCACGCCGATCTAACCCAATAGACTAGCTGATAACCTGCTCCCGACCAGGTTTGGCTGACAGCATAAGTCACCATGGTGATACAGCTAGGCTAAAAGAGAGCGACTTTCGTGCTCCAGCTAACCAAGGCTTTGAGCGCAACATTCCTCGCTAACCCACTAATCGAGGTTCGTAGTACAGAGCATAGGGCAGTGATCTTTAGTATTGTGATCAGCTCTCTTAGTTTTAGTTCAACTCTAGCAGCAGCATTCTGGATAGGTTGGAGCGGTCTGAGAATGTCTTTCTTAGAGAGTCCTGTGGAAATGCCTTATGTCAAGCCTAACAATGTGAGCATGGATTCGTTTTTCCAGGTCTTGTTTGGAAATCAACAATTTAATTCTTGCCATATTTTTAAGGTGAAATGGCAAACTATTGTTAGCTGCCAGAGATGTGTTAAGGTGTAGGAAACACTTTTAGAGAATCTTGTTGTGGTCTCAGTGATATCTTGCTTTGAGGTTACATCTGCCCGGGTATTCATGGCAGACCAATACCAGTTACCACAGTCTAAGATTTATTAAGGCCGTTGGACATAATTGATACATGCCGGTGATGCGAATCAGTCGGGGAAGGGAGAGGAAAACATTTGAGTGATCATGTCAAAAGTCAAGTCACTGTACTACTATGTAGTAGTATGTAGTAATCTTGAGTGTTATGTAGTAATATTATAATAATAACAGGTAGTTTGGTGTTGTACAATGTAGTATTACGTACCTGGCATACTGAGTTCTGCATTACTATGTACTACGTAACTGGTATACCGAGTAGTATTCTATACCTGTTATAGTTCTGTAGTACTATATATCTGGTATAAAACTGTAGTAATATGTACCTGGTATACTGAGTACTTTATACCTGCTGTAGTACTGTAGTACCAAATACCTGGTATACTGAGTAGTACTATATACCTGGTATACTGAGTAGTACTATATACCTGGTATACTAAGTAGTACTATATACCTGGTATACTGAGTAGTACTCTATACCTGGTTTAGTTCGGTAGTACTATGTACCTGCTATAATACACTGTACCTGAGATACAGAGCAGGACCTTGCGTCCGGCCCGGTCCATGATAAGGGCTGCGATTCCCGTGAAGAAGACCTGAGTCAGGCCCACGATCACCGTCCCCAGCGCCCGGTTCTGGACAACAGATAACACAGTGACTCCATGCACACTCACATTCATGCATGCACACTCATATTCCCGCAAGCACCGAGACTATGCGCACATACACACGGCATGGAAACTCACTACAGAAGCTCTGTAGACAGACACACAGCTTAAGGACGTTGTGATATTAATCGTGACCTGGACTAAATCGAACATCACAATAGATGTGGATTAAGAGCTGGATATGTACAATTAGCAGTACAGTGAAAACAACCCCATTTACTTTGCAATTGGTTAATTGAGTGATTGAGTGATTGATTGATTACACGGTCCAGCCCTCCATCCTCCTCCAGCTCACATCAAAGTGTGCGTCCTCGAAGATGTTCTCTGCGTAGAACATGACGGCGTTGATGCCCGTGGCCTGCTGGAAGAACATGAGCAGCACGCCGATGGCCAGCGGCTTGTAGACACAGGGCTCCAGCAGGTCAGATGCCTTGAAACCTGCTCCCTTGGTGTCAAAAGGTTCCACAAGGTCAAAGGTTACCAGGACAGCTCACACCGTTCTGAGCTATTCTGAAATACCTTCTTCTCATTCTATTTTCTTTGAATCCTAAATATCCTGCTCTGGATTAATAATGATGTCAAAATTAACCAGGCTTGCCTAAAACACACCTACCAAGATCCAAAACACAACAGATGAAGGAGTTGGTTGGTGACCTCACCTGCTGGTCGCAGGCCTCTTCGATGCGGGCGCACTCCCACTGCACTGGGGCGTCGGGGCCTCGCAGGAAGCGCAGGGCCTCCTCGGCCTCCCGCCGCTTGCCCTGTGACAGGAGGTACCGCGGCGTCTCGGGCATGAAGCACATCCCCACGATCAGTAGGGTGGGGGGCAGCGAGCCGCACAACGCAAGCCAGCGCCATTCAAGGTACACCCCTGTAGTCGGGCAACCAGAGACAGACAGAGGTGGACCATGAGTCAGGCACGGGACACCATTGTCTAGTAGTGAATCAACCCCCTACATGATGGAATACACTAAGTGCAGTCAGGTAGCTCTATGGTGCCCGTTGTGTTCGTTAAACCTGCACTAGGGCCAAGCGCCGACCTAGAAACAGTGTCAAACCGTGTCCCAGGTCGCACCTCACTCGGCGAGTGTCTCTTAACTCTGGGAGGATGTTGACCTCACGTTAATTACTTAATTGATTACTAGATTCAAACATTTATCCCGAAGCACCTACCGATCCCTGCTGCATACTGTTCAACACGAACACGCCTACTGTTTCACATGACTGAGGTAACTGTAAACCAATAAATGTGTAGAGCAAATCAAAGGTTATCTGTCATAAAAATAACTTGGTGAGTGATGGTCACTCAGAGCCCTGGCTACAGCCTGCAGCTTGGACATAGCAGCTAAGAGCTAGCAGCATGAGTCAGAAGCTAAGAGAAGCAGCTGGGAGAGGGTCAGATGGTAAACTGACTGCATTTACACAGCGCTGGTGGCGCTTGTGGCCGCTCAAAGCACATGAGGTAGTGCACCTACCGGCCACGTACGCCCCACAGATGCCCGTCACGACCATGAGCTGCACACACGAGCCCAGGGTGCCACGCACGCGCTCGTGGGCCATCTCAGATATGTAGACCTGAGGCAGGGAGGAGACAGGGGATCAGGGGGATTGCATTCAATATCCAACTCCTCACACATAGAACTTGAGCAACAGCATTGAATAACTGCTTTAAGAACCACCTACTAGGAGGTATCCATTGACATGCGAGCACGACAGCGATCATGAACTGTACAATAGTAACTACTCTGCATTCAGATTAAACTCATGGCTACAAATATAAGAATAGACTTGAAGAGCACCTGTGCCGGAGCTACGTATACATGTCTGTGATGATGAAACTCGTCTTGAAGATGGTGCACAGAGGCACAGAGAGAGGAGGGAGGTCAGAAAGGAGAGAGGTCAGAGAGGAGGATGGAGGAGAGAGAGAAGCAGGCACAGAAGGACAGAGAGGTGCAGGCGGGGGGGGGGGGGGGGGGGGGGAGATAGAGGATTAGCAGGAGGAGTGGAACATACAGGGACGACCAGGGAGGTGACTCCGCTGGCGAGGCCTGTGAGCGCGCGGCCCACGTAGAGCATCCAGACGTTCTGCGCCGCGGCAATGATGGCGAAGCCGCAGACGAAGGGCAGTGAGCAGAACATCAGACTGAGCTTCCTGCCGATCCTCTCCACCAACCAACCGCCGAGAAGACCCCCGACCGCGGCACCGAGCGTTACTATGGACTGAAACACAGACAGGACATACAGTAGGAGAGACAGACAGTAGAAACAATAAGATAAGATAACACTTTATTAATCCCCCGGAGGGGAAATTGCGTGAGTGTGTGTGTGGGGATGAGGAGAAAGGTCATATGTGTGACAGGAAGCCACACACCCCAAACCAGGAGGCCTGGTTGTCGTTGAGCCGCACGCGGTCGTCGGTGGTCACGATGAGGTCCGGGATGGCAGGGGAGCTGTAGCCCAGAACGAAGCCGAAGCTCAGGGGACCCAGCACCGACACCAACACAGCCAGGTACATCTTCCCGTTCTGCACTTTGCTGCTCAGATGAACAGCAGGAGAGTAGGCATTACTAACAGCCAAACGCATTGCAATACACATGTGGGTGAGTAGAGATAAAACAGAATTAGATTCAAGTGATAGACAACAGGATCTAAAACGAACAGATAACCATGAGATATCACAGAGGGATGTATCTACTACACACCGAACAAATGTCATGTCAGGAAAAGGTCAAAAAGTAGAATCCTCTCAAAATCGGAATCTCCGGCCCCCTGCCAGTGTTTTGTAGTCTGTACTTCCTCAAGTAAGACAACTTAGCCTTATTCAGCTGCACCGTCGCAGTAGTGTGAGGGTCGGGGAATTGGTCAATGCCGTGCCACGTGAGAGTACGGTCATTGGTCACATACAATAGACTTCACCCATTAAATCAGCTTGAAGGAACAGAAGAAAATCAATACACTGAAATCACATGATGGATTACGTGCAATGGATTTCATGGAACATCATTATCTGTTGCTTAATGTACACCTTTATAACATAATCACACATTTATTACGTATTTCTGTTGTCCATATCTTTAACTACTTTAGACAAAATGTTAAATATAACTTGATCTTTGATATGATCTTTTTGACAGGAAGCAGTGGATTGTTCACCACTTTGACAAACAACTCTTGTCGATGATTTAGTCAGGTACGGTACGGTCATACTTACTCTAGATACAGATCATATATACCTTGTACACCTGGTTGACCAACTCTAGATACAGCTCCTTTATAACCTGGTACACTACACCTGAAGACTGGAGTACTGACTCTAGATACAGCTCCTTTATAACCTGGTTCACTATACCTGGAATACTTGCTCTAGATACAGCTCCTTTATAACCTGGTACACTACACCTGGAAGACTTACTCAAGGTAGATATCTTGCTCGGAGCGTACGCCGGTGGCCGTTTCGTACTCATCGGTCCCCTCGGCATCCAGCAGCCGCCTCCTCTCATCCTGGATGTCCATGGTCCTGGTCCTGGTCCTGGTCCGTCTGGACCACAGGTCGATCTGGACCACAGGTCGATCTGCAACAACCAGCGACCCTCAAACAAACACAAGCAGACTACTAAATAGTAAATACTACTACACGCATTGACCGAACGCTGCGGACTGCACCGTTGATTAAAAGTTCTTTAAAGGTTCGTTCTTTAAAGGTTAAAGTTATGAACAGGGTCCTCGGAGGCGACAGTAATGTGGTGGAGGATGCATTGTCAACATTATGATCAGCTGATTCTCTTCACGGTCGCACTTTCCTGCTTCCTCGTTCATTTCAAATTAAAAGCCCCCAACCGACCGGATGTCTTGAGGACCGGGGTTCCATGGTTACCGAGTCAATGCCCGACAGAAACAGTCAGAAACTTTCTGACTGTTTCTGTCGGGCATTGACTCGGTAACCATAACAGAATGAAGAAATAAAACAAAGTATAAAGAGAAAAAGGGCTCTGCCACAGGAGGAGATCAAAACCAGGTGAGGGGTTTCTTAGTTGTATTTCTTTATTTTTTTCCATTTTTGAATTTTTGGAAAAAGTACATTGCAAAAATCACACAGACTCAAGTAAGAAACAACAATGAGGTCACTTCATATATGATGCTAAAGAGTTCAACGTTAAAGAATATACAATCCAAATTTAAATTCTGTTCTGTCTGTGTACTGTGAGTCGATGTGCTTCAAATTGAATGTGTACAATGAATGTGATATAATGATGTATCACTGTCGTTCACAGAGGTTTTATCTCGTGAAATACTGAATTTCTTTATTTGTTTCTTTTGATTTGTAACGTGTTAATGGTAAAATAACAATGGGCAATTTTGATTTATGGGATGAGGGTGTTTTCCCCACTGCCTTGACAGAGGAGGACCCGAGAGAGGCCACGCGCAGAACGCACACAGATGCCTTCTTGGCTCCAGTCAGCTCTAACTGAACCCCAGAGACCAGAGCTCCAGGCAGACCTTATCATCCAGAACAAGGTGTATAAAGTCTATGTGTGTGTGTGTGTGTGTGTGTGTGTGCATGTGTGTGTGTGTGTGTGTGTGTGTGTGTGTGTGTGTGTGTGTGTGTGTGTGCTTTGGATTCTGAAGTAAATTTTGAAGGGGGTCCTGTCAGTATGGGACTGGTACACAGGGCCTGGTAATAGCTAAACAAACTATGAACATTTTCACCTGTTTCTTTGTGGTGGGACGGGGTCAGGCTGCGTTCCACTTTGCTCTGTTGTGGTTTCACTTTCCCTCTCCCGATGACGTATCTCAGGTATTCTGTCTCTTCGACCTGTTGCATTTCTTCGGATCGGAAGTCGATCCCACTCTCTGTAGGGCACCCAAGACAGCCTCTATCCAAACTAGACGAGAGGCCCAGTCCGAACTATGGATGAATATGTCATCCAGCCAGGCTGCAGCGTACTCCTGACAGGGTTGCAGGAGTAAATCCATCATCTGCTGAAATTTAGTCTGGGCTCCATGTATTCCAAAGGGCAGGACTTTGTAGTGGTGAAGGCCATTTGGGGTTGAAAATGCAGTCCTCTCCTTTTTCTCCTCCGCTTTTGTAAGGGGGACCTGCCAATACCCTTTAGTCAGGTCCAACATGCTAATGAATTGTGCCAGCCCTAGTCGCTCAATCAGTTAATCAACCTGGGGCATCAGGTAGATATCAAACCTTGATATCTCGTTGAGCTTGGACCACACAATCTGGGATTCCTCCATAACCCGAGCTCCAGCGTCATCTTCACCTCCTCCCTGATAGAACTGTGACAAGACTACACATGACCCTGTCCGAACAGGGACGGACATGGCAGGCAACTGGGGTAGCACAGGTTCCAGCCATTTCTTTAACAGGTTTATATGGTCAATTGGTAGTCCTTTCCGCTGACCAGGTGGCCTTACCCTATAGTGGACCTCCGACCATAGAGCAGCTTGAAGGGGGTGAACCCTGTGGAACTCTGGGCAACTTCCCGGATGGAGAAAAGGACATAGGGAAGAAGCTGGACCCAGTTCTTCTCGTCTACATCAATCATCTTTTTTTACATCTGTGGTTAAATTGTTCTACCAGGACGTCGGTCTGGGGATGGTAAATGGAAGTTTGGATTTGTCTCACCTTGAGAAGTTTGCACATTTCAGCCATAAACTAAGATAAAAAGCAGGTTCCCTTCTCCATCAAAATTTCCTCTGCCATCCCTTCTTGACTAAGGAGCATTAATAGCTCTCTTGCTACTGCTTTGGCCGTGGTGGAGCGGTCTGGCTTGCGGGTAGCGGGTTGCATATCAGGACAGTATGAACCGATGTCCCTAATTGCAGGGACATTGAACATCTATCGCTATCCTGCTGAACGGAGTCTAGAAGATAAGATAAGATAAGAACTTTATTTCATCCCATACATGAGAAATTCACTTGTTACAGCAGCCCATGGAATATAAAAAGATGCAATTATAAAATAAAGTTTATAAAGTGTCCAGCAATAATACATACATACAGACATAAAATAAAATAAAAAATCACACAGTGATTACAATGTCATGCCATAAGGGCATAGATGTACATGCCTAGGAGTTACACAATAAATGAGGCTAAGAGGTCCTTCACTACAGAATAAATACTTAATTACACATGTATAGTGGAAAGTGCAAATTACTACATTGTACTACAAGTATTGCAGTATTTAGGTGAAGTGATTTGTGACAGCACAATATTTCATAAGTTGTGTTAAAGATTCTTATGGCAGATGGAATAAAAGACCTTCAAAAACGTTCTTTCTTACATGCTGGGTGCAGGCTTTTACATGCAGGCTTTTACTAAAGGAACTGCTTTGCGCTGTCACTGTCTCATGGAGAGGATGAGAGGAATTGGACATGATGGATGCCAATTTGTCCAACATCTTCCTCTCCCCTACCACCTCAACAGGCTCCAGTGTACAGCCCAGGACAGAGCCAGCCCCTCCCACCAGCTTATTGAGTCTCTTCCTGTCCCTATCAGAGAACCAACAACCCCAACAAACTACTTCATAAAAAATTACAGATGCAACAACAGTGTCAAAAAAGTCCTTCACAGTGGCCTGCACACCCCAAAAGACCTCAATATTCCCAGCAAATGGAGACGACTTTGGCCCTTCTTGTACAGGGCATCTGTGTTATGTGTCCAGTCCAGTTTGTATTTGTACACTGATACCACCTTAATTTCACCTCCCTGGATGTTCACTGGTGCAATTGGTGGTGCCTTATGGCTGAAGTCAATCACCATCTCCTTTGTCTTACTGATGTTCATCTGAAGATGTTTTTTTCTACACCATTCAACAAAGCTGGTGATGACCCCCCTGTACTCCAGCACATTCCCCTTAGTAACACAGCCAACAATGGCTGTGTCATCAGAGAACTTCTGGAGATGACAACTGTCCGTAATGTATCTGTCCGAAGTGTACAGGGTGAAGATAAAGGGGGAGAGCACAGTCTTAGTCTTGTGGGGCACCCGTGCTGCAGACTACCACATCTGACTCACAGCCACGCAGCCTCACATACTGTGGTCTGTTGGTAAGGTAGTCAATGATCCAGGCAGCAAGATGACAGTCAACCCCCGCTCCTTCCAACTTCACCCTCAGTAGTGCCAGCTGGATTGTATTGAAGGCGCTGGAAAAGTAAAAAAAACATGACTCTAACAGAGCCCCCAGTATTCTCTTTTTTTTTTTAGGATTATTGCATCCTCCACACCAACTCCTGGTCAACACGCAAACTGGAGGGGATCCAGCTCACTGCCCACCAGGCAGCGAAGGTGGTTCAGCACAATTCTCTCCATGCTCTTCATAAGATGTGATGTCAGAGCCACTGGCCTGAAGTGGTTGGGCTACCTGGGGTGCACTGTCTTGGGGACAAGGACAACACAGGAAGTCTTCCGCAGGATTAGGACTCTCCCCGGACCTAGGTTGATGTTAAAAATGTGCTGAAAGACCCCACAGAGTTCATCAGCACAGTCCCTAAGCAGTCTGGGGCTAATCCCGTCAGGACCCGTAGCCTTCCTCACCTTCATCCTCCTAAACACATCCCTGACCTGTTCTGCAGTTATGGGTAGACTGGGAATAGAGGTGAGACCAGTGACAGACTGGGATCCAAAAACAGCCCTGGCATTTGCAGGGTCCGTGGGTGGAATTGTTGATGGGGGGGGGGGGGGGGGGGGGAGACCCCCGCAGGCTGGGGAGACATGCCCTGAGTGAGTGGGGGAGGGGTGATGTGAAGTGAAGAGACCACAAGTATTCCAATGTCCAGGGTTCAACGTTGCTCCTTAAAACTGATGTGATGTGTGTTAAACCATCTGTTATTTACATACATCACCAGTCCCCCCCCCCCCCCCCCCCCCCCTTTCTTCTTACCACTCTCCTTTGCCCCCCTGTCCGCTCTGAAGAGTTTAAAACCATCCAGTGTCACATGCAAATCCAGGGTGAGTTCATTCAGCCATGTGTCTGTGAGGGTCCTCTCCCGGTATCTCCGCTGCAGTCTGCTTAGTGCCGATAGCTCTTCCATTTTATTGGGGAGAGATCTCACATTCCTCATGATGACGGAAGGAATTGGTGGTTTGTAGCGTCTCTTTTTCTCCCGGCACTTGACTCCAGCTCTACAGCCCCATTTCCGTCTCCTTAATTCCGTTGGGATAGCCGGTCTGTCCACGGGAAGCACCGTTGTGTAGCATAGTGCTACCAGCTGTAGCTCGAATATGCTCCGCAATTGGACAACTGCAATTGTCCGAGTATACATGGTGGTGAGTAAATCGATTCATTGGCTGAAGCCCCGGTACGATAGGTGGCGCTGTAACCATTTCAACTAGTGGTAATAGAGCCACCGGCTGACCTCTTTACGTCGCCAGCAACAACAAACTCAGGCAGCATTCGAGAAAGATGTTTTCAGTAGACAGCTGTCAGTTCACTTCGGGTCCATATCATTTCTCCGACGCTCCATTGTTCCGACCTCTCGGTTGTATGTGGAGTCCAGCCGGAGGAGCTGGCTCTGCTGGCGGAGGAGTCCACATATGACCGAGAGACCCATGTCGCGTTTCATAATATCAGAGAATATCCCCGTCGGCCGCGGCGCAATGAATGAATAAAGATCGTAGTTACTACTTTACAACCTTGTCGATGAGCAACATTTAGAAAAACATGTACTTTTAATTCAGCATTGGGTGAAATCGAAGCGTAGTGTGTACTGAATGCATGTTGATGATGATTCACTTCTTATAGGGGGTAACTACATTGGCACCACACCGGCTTCCTCCATCTTCTGCGCCAGCTTTTTAAATAAATCACCGACCCGAAGTGAGTTGACAGCTGTCTGCTGAAAACATCTTTCTCCTGCCGGAGCAGCCCCTCGGCCGCCCGTCCGTATACGGAATTCCCCCAATTCCTCCATGGCCGAGATAACCCACACTACGAGTCTTTACTTATCGTGGAAGTACCCGAGAGTCTGAGAACCCGACGCGGCCTTTAAGATTCATAATATCAGAGAATATCCCTGTCAGTATATATTATATATAGAGCTCCGGGAGTCGCAAACGGCAACAATCACTTTCTCCTCCAAGGTGCGTTTCACTGCGGAGTGCAGGGAACGGTTGGCCCGGCCGGTTGAACGCTGATTGGCTGTTTTACATTACTTCACCCAGGGAGTGAACGCTGATTGGCTGTCTAACGCGAATGCCGCGGCAAAGTTGAAATATTTCAACTTCAGCGAAATTTGTTGCGCTGCAAATCCTCATGAACGTGCTCGCCCGTGACAGGGCAAAATGTCGCTCCATCAATCAAATCTTGCCGCAGGTTTTTGGCGCGAGAAATTTTGCCCGATTCGCGTTGACTCTACGTTGACTTTGTATGGTATCGTGTCGCGCCGTCGCGTTTGGTGTACCCTCTAACGCACAGTTAGAGGGTAACTACCATAGATATATATATAGAACACTAGATGTCTCGTCCATGCTGCTGGCCAATGGAGTCGAACATCCGCACTGGCAGCCATCTTGCCACAGTCAGCTCGCTCACCCATAACATTGTGTTGGTAGTGATACATGTACTTTTTAAATAACCATAACTTGCTCAATTTTCAACAAATTTTCAAACGGTTTGGTTTGTTATAAACGTCAGAGATGTAGTTATGACACTGCATACTTGAATGAATAATTATGTTATGTTCTAAAAATATATAATAATCTAAAATAGGTACAAGATTTCCCTTTAAAAATAGTAGTAGTAGATTTCAGCGAGATAAGAGTATTAGCGTTTGTGCAGATCACTGACCTTACCTCAGGTAACAGATTCCACCAGAAAGCTTGCCTGTGACAAGATGGCCGCCTGTGATGACGTTCTAGACTCCGCCGTAAGACATATAGTGTTCTATATATATATCTATGGTAACTACATTCACCGGCTTCCTCTATCTTCTGCCACCTTTCTAAATAAATCGCAGTTTCTCGTTTTCCGACAGCGACAACAACACGTATACATCTCCTTCTACTTCCGGCTCACGGCTCCCGGAAAAGATCTTGAGCATGCACAGAACGTGAACTCTGAAACAATGCTGTTTACATGCAGGTAGAGACCAGACTATGAGCGACTTATCTAGGTGTTCTTATCCGATTTAGCTTGTCCGTTCACGTGCCGATTTTTGTGCGAAGTATATCGGATAAAAGTGTTTACATGCATTTTACAAGTCCTGTTGAGGTCTTATTCGTTTAGTTACCCGATTATGACTCTGCTTGTAAACGTGCTGAATGGAGCCATGGCTGAATGGGTCTCCCGACGTAGCATTACAAAGTTCCAAAAAGAGTGAGTACCTAGCACCATCCTCAGAAACTGTGCACCCACAGGCGCATTCATCTAACAGAAGGAAAAAGCATTAAGGAACACTATCGAATAGAAGTATAGAACTATCAAAAACAAACAGTGATAAAAAGAAAGGGAATGAGCTGTTGCAACAGGCTGCCACTCGTGCGGCGCTCGCTCAAGAAGATGGGGATTGGGATGAGAGGGTTGTGGTAGGAGGCCTTTGGGGCAGTTCTCTGCCAGTTCGCACAGTTATGGCAGTAGTCTTGGACCACCTGTCCAGAAGAACCAAGCTAGGATCGTCTTTCTGACTGCTAGGTGGGCCCCCAGTTGGTGGGTATGTGCCATAAATAACACTCTGTTTTAATAACTTGATACAGCATTGCATTTTTGACAAATAGTTCTCCTTCCACTACTTCTGCATTATGCAAGGACTGGATCTTGATGAGGCCCATGGATGCATCTATCCATGGAGGCCCATGGATGCATGGACACAGGAAACCCGGATCTGTTTGATTAACAACTCTCCTGCATATGCTGACTGGACAAGAGTTACTGCACTACCAGAGTCCAGCAGCGCTACTGTATCTACCTCTACCTTCACTGGGAAGTTAAGCTTTTCTGTTTCCTCATGCAACCCACAGGTGGTGAGGGACAGCTGTAGCTGGGTAGGGGTATCTGAGGATCTGGCTAAGGGCATGGACAGAGATGTTGCCAGGTGATGTAGCCGTCCTGGCCACATCCTGCCCCCCCCCCCCCACCCCCCCAAAGTATTTGGGCTGGTCTGGGTAGCATACTGTTTGGCATCTGGGGGCAATACTTGAATGCAACAATCCATCCACCGATCTCTGTTGATGATGGGGGGGGGGGGGGCGTTCCCCCCTGTGAGCCAATTCTGGGTCAGGCGAGTAAGGTTGGCTACCTTGGAAGGCTGAGTGGGATCGTATTTCCATGCATGGAATCACAGGTTGTGAGTAAAGTAGCAGTGGGTTTATTCAAAATAATGAGGGCAAGGGGGGGGAGAGGGGAAATCCAATCTAAAGTCTCCAGTTAACAAAGTATCTCTGGTTCGGTAGTTAACATAGTGTCTTTGGTTCTGTAGTTATTATTATCTCTGGTTCGGTAGTTAACATAGTATCTCTGGTTCTGTAGTTAACATGGTGTGTCTGGTTATGTAGTTATTATTATCTCTGGTTCTCTAGTTAACAAAGTATTTCTGGTTTATGTTTTTATTGTGAAGGAGAGGAGATGATGGACCAGGCTCAGTATGAGAATGCTGTCAGATGTTTCTCCAAAGCTATCGTTCTCCAACCCAACCAGGTAAGAAACATGGCTTCGCCCCTCCCAACCATGTAACATGTTTTACCATGTAAAAAAATGTTAATTGTGACTATGTTACGTATTGTGTTATGATGTTGTGTTTTGTTGTGTAGAGATGTGTTATATTGTGTTATTTTATGTTATATTGTGTTGTGTTGTGTGATAATATAACCGAACAAAACACAATATAACTCAACATGTAGGCCTCACCCTGGCTCCCATACACACTATATCATACATCTCATTGTGTTTTGTTGTGTTTTATCATGTTATATTGTTTGATATAATGTTTTAGGCCCAGCTGTATGGGAGCCAGGGTGAGGCCTACCTGTGTCTGGGTGACTTCCAGTCGGCTGCAGGGTGCTACCAGCAGGCAAGTCGTCTAGAGCCTTCTGGAGGGAGCTTCCACCATACCCGCCTGGCTCTCATTTACCATCTACAGGTAGTACACACACACACACACACACACACACACACCTGAAAACACACCATGAAACAACACATACTGTGAAACAAGTCATTAAACACACAGTGTATTGTTCTGACCTGTAATCACAAAAAAACAGGACTCTTCCCTGAACTTTCGCTTTTGTCTCTTAAATCTGCCTTAACTTTCCTTCCACTCCTATAGGGCCAGTGTCTGTTCGACGGGGGCCAGTATCTGGATGCCCTTGAGTCCTTTAGCAAGGCAGCAGAGTTGAACCCTCAGCGCAGAGCATTGAGAAGGTCCTTAACCAACTCTGCACGGTCGTGTACAGTTCTATATCTGCACAGCATGCTGTATGAATGTGCAACACCATCTGAATAGACCCTTTTCACAGAGACACAGGGGATGCTCATAATGTCCTAATGAGTGTTAGCAGAGACTGCTTGTTCTGTGATGACTCCTCTGTAAAAGGGTCTCTGGTCTTGTGAGTGTTCAGTTCTACCTCTGCATGAGTAGAACTGTACACTCTGTACACAACCTGTTGTTTAAACATTGATGTTAACCTGACAATGGGCTTCGAGGGGTGACTCAATGGAACAAGACTAAATCACTATGAAGACGCATGCATACAGAGTACGAGAGAGGGAGAAGAAGAGATAAGGGAGGAGAAAGAGGGAGATTGAGGGAGGGAGGAAGAAAGGGGGGAGAGAGAGAGGGAGAAATTGTGGAGGAGGCGAGAGACACTAGATGTGCGTTGTTGTAGCTTGGCTTTTATGTGGTTTGTGTTGTAGTTTTGTTATTGTTTATATCATTGCTGGTGTTGTGTTATTGCTGTTGTTGTGTTAATGCTGTTGTCGTGTTATTGCTGGTGTCATGTTATTTGCTGTTGCTTGTGCATTGTATTTCTCTTGTTGTTTGTGATGTAGCATTGCTTCTCAGTTTTTTGTGTTGCAATGTTAAAGTGTTGTTGATTATGTTGTTGTTCTTTGTGTTGTAGCGTGGCGTGTCTGTCGGCATTGAGTCGCTACACAGAGTGTCTCCGACTAGTGTCTGGTTGGCTGGCTGACCGCCCCTCCTCTGACCTATACGTCCTCCGAGCCCGACTCTACTGGCAGCTGGACCAGCCGGCAGCGTGTTACCATGACAACCATGCAGCGCTGCTCCTGGAGCCGCTGTCGGCCCCGGCGACCGTTCTGCGCTCCCAGATGGAGGAAGGAAGTGACCTCAGCAGACAGAAAGCCGTGGAGCACATGCTGGCGGGACGGCTGACCACCGCCCTCACCAAGATCAGCTCCGCCCTCGACCTCCATCCACGGGAGCCACGCCACTACCTCCTCAGGTACACTTGTCCCCGCTGCCCTCTGGCTGTCCACTGGCCGTTACTTAGCAACAACGACAACAACAACACCCTTTGATTCCAAGTTAATCATTATTTGTACTTTGAGTAGAAATACTGCTATAGTATTCGCATGTTAGCATGTTAATTAACTTTGCAGGTTAATTGTACCTCCCAAAGATATTTAACGTTTTGGTTAACGATACTGCTAAAGGGGCGATAATATGCTTTTTTGACTTTTCACTTTGCTTTAGAATGTTATATGACGTATGTATGCATGTTTCACGTCCGTAAGCTAGAAAAACAAAAGTCCGAGCCAGGGGGAGTATTCACGCCCACCAAGAACACCCCTCAATAAGTGTGTGAAACTATGGAGCCCGGAGGTGACATGGAGTCTTTTTTTTCTAAAGCGTGCATGCGATTTATAAGTCACACGCACATTTTACTAAAGTGTGTGTGGGCTTAACACGCCCCCTGCCCTACACTATTTCAGACAGTGCCATGGATGGAAGCATAATGCATTCAGAAAATAAATTCATTCAGAAAATAAATTCTAAATTCTAAATAAATTCAGAATCTCAGTTATCTATATAGCATCTTAGTTTACCTAGCCTGTTGAGGTAATTAGCATGATAGTTTACCTAGCATCTTAGGTTTGCTAGCATGTTATGGTAATTGGGATGTTAATGGTACACAGCATGCGATGACTAGTCATGTTAAGGTAATGAGCAACGGTAATTGAGGCTGGCTGCTCTCTGCAGGGGGATTCTGTACCGGAGGATGAAGGACTTCACTGCCTCCATAGAAGACCTGCTGCGGGCCGTGGAGCTGGGGCAGGAGTCAGAGGAGGAGTCAGCAGGAGGAGCAGGGGCTGAGGAGGAAGAGGGTGTGTCTGTGGTAGAGGAGGCGCTGGGTCAGCTGGTCCTCACCTACAACGACTTTGGGGTGCAGTGCTCCAGCCATGGCCTGCAGGCCGAGGCCACGCTGCTGTTGGACCGGGCCATCCAGGAGGAGACCGGAGATGGCCGGCTGTACCTCAACAGAGCAGGTAGTGGAGAGGAGCTAGGCGGCACCGAAGGAGACACTGGAGCTATTTAGAGACACACATTTCTGTTTCTTTGTGTGTGTGTGTGTGTGTGTGTGTGTGTGTGTGTACCCTCGTGTACAACAAATATCTGGCCTTGGCTACAATGGTGTGTGGTGCATGTCATTAGGTGTCTCAGGATAGTTGGCTTTACAAAAACAAGGGCAAAACAACTTGCCAAATTGCTCAATATATGCCAAACACCAATATAAGTCGCCACATTTGGAGGAGAAGGTGTTGTGTGTATCCATAATCTGCTCTTTGAAATGTCATCAGACCCACATTGCTGGATCATGCCTGAGCAATGTTTTGTATCTGTAACATTTATGTCCGCATTTATGTCTGCAAATTATGAATTGCGGACATAAATAAAGAAGTTAAAATATATGTGTGTGTGTGTGTGTGTGTGTGTGTAGCCTGTCTGGTCCTACAGGGCCACTGGAGTTCTGCTCTCTCTGACTACCAGCAGGCTCAGGCCCTGAACCCTGGAGACCAGAATACCAGAACCCGGCTGGCCTCCCTGCACCACACCCTGGGACTACACCACCACCAGCACAGGTCCCACACACGTGCACACACTTCTTTAATCTAGCACTTTTTGGGACACTCAAAGTGCTTGTGTGTGTGTGTGTGTGTGTGTGTGTGTGTGTGTGTGTGTGTGTGTGTGTGTGTGTGTGTGTGTGTTGGGGGGGCCTGAATGTTTTTGTGACTGTGTGTGTGTGTGTGTGTGTGTGTGTGTGTCTGTGTGTGTCCTCACTAGGCGGTACCAGGAGGCTCTACAGAGCTTCAGCCAGGCTGTGGTCTTGGACCCCAGCAGAGCGACCTTCTACGAGAACCGCTCAAGAACCTCCCAGGTCCTCCAGGACCCGGACCTCCATCAGCTGAGTCTGGAGGACGCTCTGAGGACCCTGGTCCTAGACCCAGAGAACCAGCAGGTACCACACACACACACACACACACACACACACACACACACACACACACACGCACACATACACACACACAGACCCCCCCCCCCCACACACACACACACACACATATACGCTCGCACGCACGTTCGCTCACTCACTCACTCACTCACTCACTCACTCACTCACTCACTCACTCACTCACAAACAATAAGTAAAGAAGCTGTGTGTGTTTGTGTGTGTGTGAGGTGCTGCCCCTGGTCCAAGCTCGTTACCCAGGATGCAGTGTGGTGGAGGTGATGTCCGGTCCGGATGGGGTGGCAGTTCGATCCCAGCTGCTGCAGACGATTCAATCGCACCCCTGTGCCTCTGAGCAACAAGGGTTAGGACCAGCAACCCTCCTTACCTAGCAGCATACAGACTTACAATAGCAGAGATATATATATATAACATCAAGTCAACATATACAGAAATATCGGCCTGAACTCCAAAACAGTACTTCAATACAAAAACGGATAGTGATATGATAAATCACATTCATTGATCACTATTAATAGTCAAATGAAACGAGACATCACCAAATTAAAACATTTATTATTTTGTTTCAAATGCAAACAAGACTTTAACATGAATATTAAATATCCATTAAGGCTAATTAAACACAAGACCAGGGCGATACACACTGAAGGCTCTAATATTCTGCGACATTGCATTCAGTGCAAACAGCGTTACCAAAGGAAACTCAGCAAGTTACTTGTGTTAAAACTTCAAAAACACACTTCTAAAATATTCATTCCCCGTTCAATTAATTTTTAACAGGTTTGTTTTTTCCAGGTTCCCGAGTTGCCTTGAACTTCAATTCTAAGTATTAAAACAGAATCAAAGGTGTTATGTTTGAGTGTCCCCCAAAACAAAGCATTACATTGGGCTTCTATCACCACTGTGTGTGCAGCGGGGAATAGTAAAAATAGACCAACACGCCCCTGAATACACCCTGCCAACGGTCAACAGCACAACGTGAATGATTAACTCACAATCTCGATTGACCTATTTGGTATCTAAGAAATTTGGACTATTTTGTCGACGTCTCTCATGTATCCAGACTTCAACCTTGTGAAGCCGAGGAGGACGAGCAGAAGCCACTTGCTGGCCAATCAGACCTTCAGGAGCTGGTGACCCGCCGTGTGCAGGTATGAGAGGTCTGACCACAACAAACGTTAGATCATTAGAATGACCAGACCAAAGCAAACGTCAGATCATTAGAATGACCAGACCAAAGCAAACGTTAGATCATTAGAAATAGCAGACCAAAGAAAAAGTTAGATCATTAGAATGACCAGACCAAAGCAAACAAGAGCTCCTCAGAGTTACCAGACTAAATGATAGTACCCTAGACTGACCAGACCAATGAAAATCTAGATTGTTAGAAAGACCAATCCAAACGGAAAATCATTAGAAATGTTGTGATAGACAATAAAATTGTTGAGATAAATGCTTGTGTATTTAATATATCTAACGTGTTTACCAAGAAGGTCTCAGCACTTGTGTTTCCCTCGGTAGATGAAGCAGGAAGTGCAATCGTTCCTCCACCATCGCCCTCCTCTCCACCAGCCTGGGTCAAGCCTATCTCCCCCCTAAACCTCCCCCTGATTCTCCTTTCTCCAACCTCTACCCCACTCCCCCTCCCCCCTAATCCTCCTCTCTCCCCCAAAACCTTCTCTCAGCCTCCTGAACATCCCCCACTCCCCGGCCTCCCTCCCCTGGTCCATCCACTGGGCGGCAGCAGAGGCCTGCCTGTACCTTTATGAGCATGAAGCCACCACTAGTAGAAGAAAATCTAGTGGCTAACTGGAGGCTTGAGAGCATGAGACCCATTCTAAAGCCTATAGAACAACACCCTAATACAGAACTATGCCCTCTAGAACTACACCCTATAGAACTACACCATAATACATAACTACACCCTTATATAAAACTATTTCCTCAAGAAATACACCCCATATAACTTGGTTCTAATACAGAAACACCCCCATTTCTGAACTACACCCTAATATAGAGCTACACTCCATAGATCTTTATCCTAATACATAGCTACACCTTACATTACTACACCCTAATTCAGATCTACACCCTATATTAATACACCCTAATATAGAACTACATCCTTATCCAGAACAACACCCTAATATAGAACTATAACCTACATAAATACATCCTATATAACTAAAACAGAACTACAGCCTTCATCACTACACCCTAATACAGAACTACACCCTGCAAAACTTCTCCCTTTTACAAAACTACACCCTATTACAGAATTACACCGTTATACAGAATTTCAACCTTAGATATAACCTCACCCTATATAACTACACCCTAATACAGAAATACATGAAGAACTACACCCTGCAGAAATATACCTTATTCAATGACACCCTCATTCAGAACTATTACCTATAGAATCACATCCTGAAACAGTACCAAATAGTACTGTTGTCGTGGCCGTATTAGTACTGTTTTCATGGTGATTATGAAAGGATGTTATCAACATCCGAGTAGCTCAAGCCAGACTGCAAAGGCAGGAAAGTTTAAAGTACAATAAAAAATATATAAAAATTGATAATAAATAACTGATCCAATGTTTGTGTGTTTCCTGACTACTAGCCCAGTGTCAATCTTAGATCTTTCCTATGTGAGCTCCACAACAAACTTATCAGTCCGGTCCTCTCATACCACTGACTGAATATACTCACAGTCTTTCATCTGTTCAATTTTCAATGTTTCATTTAGTAGACGTTTTTTAACTGGACATGAAGAACGCTGCAACCAGAAAGCAAAGATCAGTAAAGTTTTGGGTATGGGTAGTTCATCTGCATCCTCTCCGCTCTTGTGGTTAAACTGAGAACATAAAATGTGCAGATCAATACATATATCCGTCATAGATTCTTAGTATTAAAAAACTAAGTTGCTCTGTTCTGGGCTCATGAATACAGCAGACATTTAAGGTTGGGAGCACAAATATGACTTCTCTCCAAGTGGATATCTGTTGAAAAGGGTCTGATTCCTGAGATGGTTCTCAGAAGAGGGGAACCAGGCTCGGGTGATTTGTGAGTCGAACATGAATGGAAAGAATCGCCCTGGTGAGGAGAGGAAGCAGCCTAGTAAACATGATCTGTGGTCTGGTGGTCCCAGCCTATCAGCTGCCCAGCTGTCCCAACAGCTGAGAGAGAGACATAGACATCGTATAGCTGACAAAAAGAGAGAGAGAGAGACTACATACTCCATCTATAGCTGACAGAGAGAGAGAGGCCTAGACCACACATAGCTGAGAGAGAGGGAGAGAGACAGGGAGAGAAAAAGAGAAAGAGAGAGAGAACCGGCATACCAAACATACCAGAGTCTGGGCCTTAATGTGAATGAGAGTGGACTAAAGGACTGTGAGTGTGTGTCTGTGTATCTGTGTCTGTGTGTGTATGTGTGGTCGTAATGCTGGGTAGAGATAGAGCCTGAACGTTTCCCCGTTAGTTCTGTTAGTTTCCGGAAGTCTAGGGGCCCTCGTGGCTCCCCTTCCCAGACAAAAACATGGTTCTGTGGGCACAGACCTGGTAGTCTGGCCCCCACTCAGAACCTCTCCCTGCCCAGAGTGGTTTCTCCATGTTTGATCTGCTGGGTTAGGGCTTGATTAGGGTCAGGGTTGAGCTGGTGGGTTGGATTAGGGTTAGGGTTGAGCTGATGGGTTAGATTAGGGTTAGGGTTGAGCTGGTGGGTTGGATTAGGGTTAGGGTTGAGCTGGTGGGTTGGATTAGGGTTAGGGTTGAGCTGGTGGGTTAGATTAGGGTTAGGGTTGAGTTTGTGGGTTAGGTTTAGATAAGGGTAAGGGTTAGGGATAGGTTTAGAATAAAGGTAAGGGTTAGATCTCCTCCTCCTCTGAATTACAGTGCCAACACAGCTGGAGAAGATTAGATAATATTCACTTTATTATTCCCAGATTGGAAATTGGGTGTAACAGTGATAAAACGGTAATGGGAATTAAAAAGAGATACACATGATGACATTTTAAAGAAGAAAAAAACTCAAAAACATAAATACAGAAAAGATATCCATATACACAGTATAAGTAATAGCAATGCAAATATATTACCAGAGATATACTACAGTCATGTAATACTACATTAATGTAACTGCACAGCAATGTAGTACTCATGTATTACTACAGTCTGAATCTAAACCGAAGAGTTCGAGAGAGACAAGATAGAGAGAAAGAGATGGAGAGAGGAGAGAGAGGGAAGGTAAGAGAGAGATGGAAGGAAGGAGAGAAGCAGAGAGTCAGACGGACAGAGAGAGGGAGAGGAAAGAGGGAGCGATAGAGAGAAGGAGAGAGTCAGACAGAGAGAGGGAGGAAGAGAATGATGGACAGAGGAGGAGGAGAAGGAGGGAGAGGAAGAGGATGCAGAGGAAAAGGAGTCCAGACGAAGAGTGTCTCCCGGGAAACATTTCAAAAGACAATTTATATATTTTGGAGAGATAAACCAGCTGCTGCTCACTAATGTTCCACTGGGTTTTTACAGCTTCGTCTGCCTCTCGGTCCGCTAGCGATCTGCCGTGCTGTGTCCAAGCATGGGCAGGCTACACCGACACCTCTTCTTGAGGGTGAAGCTCTGCCTGCTAACCCCCTAGAACCAAAGCAGGGCGCTCGCTGGACAGTGTGTGTCACTACAGGATTCTACTACAGTGTAGCAGTCAGCATTTAGCCGTTTAGCGGACACATACATGTCATTAAAAATGTCATAGCAGGGTTGGAGGGGTATGCTTAGCTAAGGAGGTAGAGCAGGTTGGCTTGTAACCGATCCCTGGCTCCTTCTAGCTGAGCGCCGAGGTGTCCCTGAGCAAGGCGCCTCACCCTTACTGCTCCTGACGCCTGCGGCTGTCTGCGGCTGTCGCCTTGTGTGGTTGACTTCACCATCAGTGTGTGATTGTGTGCATGAACCGTTGTAAGTCACTTTGGATAAAAGCGTCTGCTGAATGTCCTAAATCTAAATCATAGCTAGGGTTGAGGGGTCGCCTTGCACAAGGATGGAGACAAACACCCTTACCACTGGACTATCCCCCTCAACGTTTCAAGTGCAGATAGATTGGTCCGTAACCACCAAGAGACATCTGTCCTGACCACTCTGTCCTCCATCTGAGTTCTGGCCCGGCTGTGGGCTCCTGGGGTTCACCCTGGTAACCACACCCTGGAGGTCACTTCCAGCCATTCATCTCCTTGAGCTTGGAGATGTTATTGCCCTTAAGGGGGGTGGAGGGGAGGTGGAGGAGAGTCTTGGAGGGGTTATGGAAGAGGGGCAGGATGTGGGTCTTGCAGGGCTGGCCCCACAGCTTCTCCGTGGGGATGGTCCATATGCTCCTTTCTTTCTTCTCCTTTTTCTCTTTTTTCTCCTTTTTCTCCTTCTTCTCCGTCTTTTCTGTCTTGGTCGTCTTCTCCTCCTTCTTCAGCGGGTCCTTCTTGTCCTTCTTGTCCTTGGTGGACCCAGGGGAGATAGTCTGCAAAATGACCAAACTAATTAACAACATGAATGACAAACTATTTATTGGTTTATCTATGCTAATGGAAAACATATAAATCCTGCCAATCATCCTGTTTACCACACAAAGCATAAGTTGTGACCCCACACTTCGTCTCTCTGCTTCTGATGGCCCAGAAGACCCGAGAAACAGACCCAGACCCCCAACCCACAGTTATCTAGTATTGATTAGGAAAGATGATTCAAGCAAACCGTGTTGGAAGCCAAACCAAAACAGAGATAAGGAGATACGTCTGGATGGGCATATATTCAAAAGATTTCGCCAGTACAGTAAAACTTTAAGAGTGAATCTAACACCCATCATCAGGTAGCCTTCAAAGACGGTTCTACTTTACTGGGTCAGAGCAGCCTTTTGAAGGTATGCCCATCTGGACGTATCTACTTATCTTGTTTTGGTTTGGCTTCCAACACGGTTTGCTTGATTCATCTTTCCTAATCAATACTAGATAGATATATTATATTATATCAATACTAGATAACTGTCTTACTCAGGTCGCCTGGGCCATCAGAAGCAGAGAGACGAAGTGTGGGGTCACAACTTATGCTTTGTGTGGTAAACAGGATGATTGGCTTGATGGACATGTTTGCCGTCTCAACATACAGCACACTGCTTTAATATTACAGTAATCTAAACTAATCTGGCAGCAAAATTATAAGGCTTCTACTGTTGGACTCCTTGGAGTCTCAGCTTTTATTCAGTTCGTTTGTGTAGATAGCTTGATATGAAAAGATTTTTTGACTATGTTAGCATTTAGCATTTAGGAAGCAGCTAGCCTCCAGCCATATAAACGGGTAGTGCCAATCAATTAAAATGATTAATCGATTGGCACTCTCGCACCCCTAACCCCGCTCAACTATGAGAGCAGCTTTTTATTTCATCACCCATAACACACAACCAACACAGGGGTTATCCCACCACCCTAACAACCTGGGTGGCGGTGCCAGATTTCCCCCAACCCCACCAAGGCAAACGTTATTTTCCCAAGGTTCTTTGCTATTTGCAATATATGGCTGTAAATTTACACATTGACTGATGAAATGCATGAACGATCATTGAGACTCCCACAATGCACTGTTCTTCACAGCATTGCATTGTAAAACCTAAATACAGTAGATTACTGTTCGAATTTCGCTGTAAATTTACATGAAAGTCTTACAGTGTAGGGCTAAAACTATCTCCACCATATCTTCATCTGCTTTCACACCTTGTCTAGCAAGCTAGCATGTCAGGCTTGTTAGCTTGCGTAGCATAAGTCTAGCATGTCTGGATGGCCTAGCATGAAGGCATGTGTCTGATAGCATGCTGGAGTGAGCCGAGCGGAAGGCTGACTTACGCAGCAGCAGAGGGCGAGGCAGCCGAGCTTAGCGGCGCCGCGGCCCGTCCCGGCGTAGCGATTCTTCTTAGGCAGGAGCAGGACAAGAGACACGGCCAGAGAGAGGTGATAGAAACTGTGGACGTACGAGTAGTCCCACTCCTAACAGAAACACACATTATCAGACACGTAATACACACTCACACACACACACACACATACATTACAATGTAACAGTTATGAACAATAATAATAACTGTAACAACACAAAACACAAACTACACAACTACACAAATACACACAAAGCAGTAAAGGTTTGTGGGAGGGAGCTGACCTCGAAGTAGAAGCGGAGCATGAGGGCGAGAGCGCCAAAGCAGCAGCCGGGGCCCACCTGCTGGGTGTACACCCTCTTGTCCGGGTACACCCCCCGGATCTCCTTCATCTTCTGCAGCTGGAACAAACAACAGCAACACAACTTTATTCATAAGAAGTCGCTCACAACACCACAACATTACAGCCACAGCATCCCGAAGGAAGAGATGACACCATGATAACCATCCCAACACCACTCCACTGTCCACTGTCCTCCTCACCCATGTCACCGTGATGATGAAGACTGCAGATCCTATTGGTCCAGAGTAGACCCCGTAACCATAGCGATCCTGGTAGGTTCTGACGGCGATGGTCAACACTCCAAACATGGTGATGCTGGAACGCCTCGGCTCGTCAAAGTCTCCTAGAGCTAGGAGACAGGAGACAAGGAGGCATGAGAGAGGAGGATCAGAGAGATGTGTGTGTGTGTGTGTGTGTGTGTGTGTGTGTGTGTGTGTGTGTGTGTGTGTGTGCGTGTGTGTGTGCATGTGTGTGTGCGTGTGTGTGTGTGTGTGTGTGTGTGTGTGTGTCCGGGCCTGTGTGTGTGTGTGTGTGTGTGTGTGAGTGTGTTAACTGACATGTAGTACACAACTATGTAGCTTTAATAGTTAAAGGGCCGTGAACACATGCTCCTCTGACACATGCGCTCCACACACACACAGCTGCTGGGCTCAGCCCCAACACAGCTGAACCAGTCCCAATGTTACACACAAGCTGATACTCAAACTAATATCAATGTAATTCTCATAACACATACTTATATTAACATTATACACATATAGCAAACATACTAATATCAATATGACACACATAAAACACACGCTGATATAAATATATGAACATTACAAGCATAGCCCACATATTAGATTACGCCCATAACCCACATACACAGATACTATACTCATACTAATATGACACACATTACAAAAACAAATCTGTAGTAGGGTATACTGTAGTAGAAGGCAGGTCATAGAGAGCAAAATGAGCCCCTCAGAGAGAGGAACATAGGAGGTCTGAGATCACACACCCTCTTTAGCATGGTTTCCTTCTTCTGTCTTTCTCAGAGATATACACATACGGCCAAATATGCTCAATGCATTATAGAGTGTAGGTATTAACTAAAATCATTAAGACATGTCAAGTCATGTTAGGACAGGTTATATGATTGAGTGATTGATGACGTACCGATGAGTGTGACCCACATGGACAGCGCCGTGCCGTAGGTGGTGAAGTACTCCAGGACCTCGTGCCTCATGAAACACAGGATGGACAGACCCGGACCCTCACACACATGCAGGATCTGTGAACAGTATAGAACCTGTTATTATAACAGTACAGATTATTATAACATTAACATGTTATACAATATTAGTAATATATCATCATGCAACATGGGGATGGTAAAAAGATAACATGTCATTATAACATTGCACATTGTTGTATCACGATATAACATGTCATTAAACATTATTATAATATCATATAACATGTTGATGTCAAACATGATATAACATGTTCTAAAATATAATCAGAAAAGAAGGAAAAGAAGAGGAGTGGGGTGTGACAGTAGAGAGTGGGGTGTGACAGTAGAGAGTGTGACAGTAGAGAGTGGGGTGTGACAGTAGAGAGTGTGACAGTAGAGAGTGGGGTGTGACAGTAGAGAGTGGGGTGTGACAGTAGAGAGTGTGACAGTAGAGAGTGTGACAGTAGAGAGTGGGGTGTGACAGTAGAGAGTGTGACAGTAGAGAGTGGGGTGTGACAGTAGAGAGTGGGGTGTGACAGTAGATGGTGGGGTGTGACAGTAGAGAGTGTGACAGTAGAGAGTGGGGTGTGACAGTAGAGAGAGGGGTGTGACAGTAGATGGTGGGGGGCCTCACTGTGGTGAAGAACATGGTGAAGAAGTAGACCAGGGCTTCTGAGTGGAAGCCTCTCTTGGTGGCCACACTGGCCACGGGGAGCAGCACCAGACTGCTGACCGTGGGCAGCAGGAGCTTGGCCACGAACGCTCCCATCGCGCCTGCAACACACCACGGCTGCTGGGACTAAGACTGCTGTCAAAAATAAAGGAGCACAAATGGATGAGGGCCTGAAAACACTGTGGTCACGTCCCTACAGCTCGTACTGAGGCGTGCAAGAAGGCCATTCTATGTTCTAACCCTTCAGCTACTGGACCTTATCACTCTCAGTGGATTGAAATATGTTGGCAACAAACTGATATCTGTACAATTATTTAGCTCTGTTGTGTGCTTTATGTTGTAGCTTCATGTACTGCTGCCAACCTTGGCCAGGTCTCTCTTACTGAAGAGATTTTGAATCTCAAAGAAGGCGTGAAATAATGGCTAGTAAATGCTACAATTTTTCAAAAATGCACAATGCAACACAAATTACCCAATGCACAGCCATGATGCAATGCTACACAACAAATCACAACTGGACACAAAGACAATACAGGACACTATGCACAACTACACGCAAGGACAACACAACTGCATACAATGCAACACCAGCAAACCAACGATACACAACAACTACATACAATGACAACAACACAAAACCACACACTACTATACACAATTAAACAACACTAGATGCAACAAAAAATTTAATAACAACAACAAGACTACTACACACCTCTGGACCAAAAAATAGTAGTAGTTCCTTAGTGGAGATGAGGGTCCAGAAACAAAACAGAGAAGAAGACCCGAACCAGAGGAGGTCCAGAGGAGACCAGAACCAGAAGAGACCAGAGGAGGTCTAGTGGAGACCAGAACCAGAGGAGACCAGAGGAGGTCTAGAGGAGACCAGAACCAGAACAATGGAGGACAAGAGTTCTGCAGTCTGTGGACTCTCTCCTGAATGAATGAGTTTCTTGGAGAGAAGCATATACAGTACACACACACACACACACTCTCACACACAACACACGTGTGTGTCCAGCTGTCGACTTGGACATTTAAAGTTTAAAGTCCCCATGCAGCAGGCCTCAGTCAGGGGGGTGGGGGGCAGCTGCCTGCATACCAGCGGGGCGGGGCAGCAGGGAGAGTGGAGCATTCCAGTAGGTCCTGCGGGTCAAACTGGAGTCACACCAGAGTCACACCACGTCCACAAAGCTCCGGTGATACTGTTGTCCCCACAAGGGGTGGGGGGGGGGGGGGGGGGGGGGGAGTAAAGTGAAAGCAAAGCAGATTGTTGATTTTCTTTGTAGGTAGGTACTATATTAGATAAGTACATTGTTCTCTTAAGTGTTCTTCAACCATCTGCCATGGCTGGGAGTGAAGAACCGACTTCACGCCCAAAGTTGGGATTAATTTGGTCTGGAACATGGAGGGCTATTTAAGGGGAGCATGTGGCGATGAAAGAGTTTTGCTCTCTCCTCTCCTGGACCAATAACAGAGCAGCCAAGTGGCAGTAAATGTTTGTGGCGTGGAGCGTTAACGCTGTGATGTTTTATGAACCCAAGCACGTGATGAAAAATAACTAACCGCACTAGATGGAGGCCACTGAGTGTTATCTGAGCTGTTTACACACTATAGCTGTGTGTCTTCAGGAATCTGTTTCTTATGGTATTAGTGTTCACATGAACTACTAACTTTACCCTTAACACTCAACTACTCTCTGTCTCTATTGCTCTCTCTCAATGCAACAGACTGGTAGACAAAATGACAGACAGCTTCTGTTCTCTTGGAAAGGCTGAAGGAAGGACAAGTCTCAGAAACACGAAAACAAATTCCCTTTCTCTCTCTCTCTCTCTCGCTCTCTCTCTCTCTCTCAGCTGTTCCTCCTGCCCATGAGCTAAAGGCACAAGCACAAAGGGTGCACTGTGGTGCTGCGCGCGTGTGTGTGTGTGTGTGTAAGTGTTAGTGTGTGTGTGTGTGTGTGTGTGTGTGTGTGTGTGTGTGTGTGTGTGTGTGTGTGTGTGTTAGAGTGTGTGTGTGTTTGTGTGTGTGTGTGTGTGTGTGTTTGTGCGTAACCTGACCAGGCGAGAGAGTGTCCGGCGTGCAGCTCTCAGGCTCATCAGGCCACGCCCCTAATGTCTCCACCAGCTCCTCCCCCTGGTTCTACTCCACATGGTTAATGAACGTATATGTTTAGGGATGGTTAGTTTAGGTATGAGGTTAGTGATGGTTAAGTTTAGGTATTAGTATTAGTGTTAGTGGTATAGAGATGATTAAAGTTGATTTAGGTATTGGGTTAGAGATGGTAAAGTTACGTTAAGGTATTAGGTTAGAGAGGGTTAAGTGTATGCATTTAAAGATGATTAAGTTTGTTAGAAAGTAAGGATCTGGGAGGCAGCAATTCATGATGGGAATAACTGACCCGCTTTGTCACTGTCGATAAGAAGAGTTTGAAAGAAACAAGCTGGTTGACCCCAGCATGACCCCTCCACGACCCCATGGTTGAGAGGTCAGAGGTGAGCTCAGAATTGCAACAAACTAAGTGAAGATTGAAGCGAAGGGTTAATTATAAGGTGCTTGCATACTCCCTCAACCCCTAAGAAACCTACATTGGGCCCATGTTGGTGGTTGTTGGTGGTTGTGGGTGAACATGTATACTTGGCATTGGCCAGCTTTGGCCAACCTCCTATAGCTGGTTGTTGGTGTTGGTCAGGGCAGGGTCCACAACCTTTAGTGGGATCAAGTGGGATCCCTGGTAGGATACTGCATGGATGATCCGAAATCATAATTATGTTCTATGTCCTGTTTTGTGGGTCTTGTTATGTACTGTCATGAGCACACTGAAACAAATCCCTAGCAACTTTTACAGAGTTGTATGGCAATAAAGTATTGAATCTTGAATCTTAGAGAGAAGGGGTCTGTGTAAGAAGGATTCTGAACTAAATCTAAACTTGAGTTTCTTGAGTCAGGAATGTTGAGATTTTGTTTCCATATGAAGATGTGATTGTGATGTGATTGGCAGACGAGGCATGTTTTGTAGTTTTAGTCACTAAAACATGAGGCAGGTGTTTCTCATTTTTAACCATTAGCTGAAGATGATAACTGCCTGTCATATTTCAGCGCATAAATTACTTCAGCTCTGCTACATAGCGTCACACATTAGTATAGTGATGCAAATAAATTGTAGATGGATTAATTGATTGAAAGGATGATCCAGGTTAAAGCAGTATTTGAGTAAGTACTTTCCAGGTTGGGGTGGGAACATCGTTTTCCTTTAAACCTATAATAAACCTAATAATCCTGACCTGTCATTCAGGGAATATGAAGTTGAACTAGTTCTAGAGGTTTACTTCCTAAAAGAGCTTTACAACATCTGCTATAAAATCGATGTCCCAGTGAACATATGCACATCCCAGCGCACTAAGAGATGAGTGAGTACGCTGGTTGTACAGTCGTTTAGGGCTTCACTGGGGTTTAGTAGTGGTTCACTAGGTATTTATTAGTGGTTCACTGGGGTTTAGTAACAGTTCATACACTGTAAAAACGATAACTTGAAATTGCTGGTCTTAAAAGGATTTTTACATTGAGTGAACATAAAACTACAAGTTGCACTGTAAACTGTTTATTTGAGCTGTTTCAACTAACTTTCCAAACTTTTCTGGTTAAAAGTTGATCTCACTCCATAAACTGAGTTGGCAAAATAAACAAATACGAATTGAATCCTATGGTTCCAACTTCCCATGCGTTAGCGCCCGGAGGTGGTAGAATAGGTGGTTGATTTCATGCATGTTATTATTTCACTCCTCCCCTGTCCCTCTTAAAGTGCTTGGGCCCGGTTTTGCTGTGGGACAGGAGGTTCGGAGACTGGTGGGCGAGAGGAGTGGTGTGTAGTGTGTATAGTGTATAGTGTGTATAGTGTGTGTATAGTGTGTAGAGTGTTGGTTGGAGATAGCTGGTGGTGGTTGAGTTTTTGTTGTTTTTGGTTGTTTCTACTTGTTTTGGATTGATTGGTTATTGATTGATTTATTTTGATTGTTTTGATTGTTTCTTTGGTACAGAAGCCCATCTAGGTGGGCTTCTGTTTTAAGGGGGGGATGTGACGACCCAGGTGGGTCTTTGACCCTGCCCCTGCTGTTTGTATGCCTGTGTTGCTCTCCCTACTAATTAGGAGATTGTCGGCAGGTGTGGGTTGGACCGGGACCGCAGTATATAGAGCCTGCCCAGACAACAGACCTGGCTTCTCCCTCCTCCAGGCATTTTATTTCCTTTGTTCCTTTGTTTGTAACAGATGGACTGATCTTCGCATGACCTTTTTGGTTACTTTCATTTATTCTGACTTGCACCACACTTCTTATTACATTTATTTCAAAATAAATTCTTTATTCTTGTTGAAACAGCGTGGTCTCCCCAGTTTATGTTTCATGCATAGAGCCAGCATGTCACATATGGGATCCTATGAATCCTATGGCATCCTAAGTTTTAAAGCTGTTTATTACCCTCATGGTGAAAAATAAACATGCTAAATTGTTTAAAATGAAAAAGCTGGTTTATTGTCCATTTGTGTAATTGTTAATAGGATTTCCTTGTAAGAAAAACTCTAAATGGATGTTTTTACACATGAATGATTCAATATAATATTTACTTAAAATTCTTAGTGTGTACAACTCGATTTCTGAAACTTTCATTGTTATGAAAGACAAGTTATTTGAACCAAAAAAACTTAGTTGTCTCAACTTTGAAATTAGCTGGTACAACTATAAGAATTAAATTGGCACAACTGTGTGGTATTTTCTTCAAAACGTAAAAGTTTGAGGTGACATGAAAAACCAAAAATCCTGTGCAGACAGTTGCCTTGAAATTTCAAGTTGAATTCACTTTTTGTTTTTTACAGTGTAGGGTGTTTAATAGTAGTTCACTAAGTGGTCAGTATTAGTTCAGTGACTAGTGGAAGTTCACATGGGCGTCAGTTTGGTTTGAAATGTGCTGGGGACAGAGACGCATTCGAAAGTGCATTTTCAGAAGTGTTGGGTACAATGAGGATGCACTCTTTTTTTCTCTTAAGTGGAGGTAATGAAAGGTTCTGAAAGACGGCATACCCATGTAGTACATAGACGGCATACCCATACAAAAACTGATGTCTGACACGTTTTATGAAGAAAGCGTTTCCAAAAAGCATTGGACATAGGCTATGACCCACTATGTTTTGCTCCATGTACCCAATGTTGACAACGTGACATGACATGACTAAGCTGCCAACATGAACAAAGAGGAGCTAGGAAAGGAAATTAACTACGTGTTTAAGTTGTGAAGGGGCAAATGTGTGGCTACACACAGCAAATGTTGTCAAGATTGAAAAAGCAAAAAATATTTGTTGCACAGCTGAACGCTGTATCACATCATGAGCTGTTCTCAATTCACAACACGCATCCATCCAATCTACATCAGCCATTCTGACCAAAACTCTCCCCACTCCCCACCACAATTATTCCACTAATTACTCCACTATCGTCATCTCCACTATACCCAACACTGTACAAACACAAACCGTGGATAAGTTAGGCTACTTGGTGGCTATGGCTAACATCAATTGCAAGGGTTAAAACAGCTGACCACTTGAGTGCAAAAAACACAAAAGTCCTCCCCACAGCACCAGCAAATCTTAAGCAATAAATATTGCATCTTACATTTATTTATGTGGCAGTGCTGCAGATGCATCCCGTGGTGTAGCCTACCACAGTGTTCGAATTATCTTTTCATCTTTAAGGGGGTTTCTCTATCTTCTAAAAAAAGTTGGCGCAACGTGCACATAGCCGAATACCATACGAAAAGCGTATTCGTAACCTCTTCTTTAAGTTCTACCTTAACATTTTGCGTGTTTCCCGAAACGTTCTTTGCTACAAATCTCTTTCATACGTCCTTCGTTGGTAGGGTTGGTCTGAAGCGCTCCTAGAACCTTCTTAGCTCTACCGTAGTTTTCACCTAACATATGCGACAGATGTAATTAAGGC
>NC_140275.1:5526028-5606028 GCF_964030765.1 Micromesistius poutassou
CCAACCACACACCATCCCTAGACCAACCATAGACCATCCCTAGACCAACCACAGACCATCCATAAACCAACTCTATACCAACCACAGACCATCCCTAGACCAACCATAGACCATCCCTAGACCAACCACAGACCATCCATAAACCAACTCTATACCAACCACACACCATCCCTAGACCAACCACAGACTAACCATAGACCAATCAAAGACCAACCACAGACAAACCATAGACCAACTCTATACCAACCACAGACCATCCATAGACCAATCAAAAACCAATGACAGACAAACCGTAGACCAACCGTAGACCAACCACAGACCATCCATAAACCAACCACAGACCACCTGTAGACCAAATAGAGACCAACCACCAACTAATCAACTTTTTCTGTGTCATCAAGGTTACTCATTCATTACCCAGATCCCTGAAGGATCATGGGATATCCAGATCATCGAGAGGAAGAAGTCTGCTGATGTTTTAGGTACACACACGCACACATGCACGCATTCACACACACACACACACACACACACACACACACACACACACACACACACACACACACACACACACACACAGTAGTTTCATAGATTTACATGCACGTGACAGGCTTTATAGATAGATAGTTTGTTGTGTGCAGAATAGGGTAGTGGCTAAGGTGTATGTGGCTCACAACTAAAAGGCTCTTGGTTCAATCTCCAATTTACACACTCGCCTATAAGTCAATGTGGATAAAAGTGTCTGCTAAATCACTAGATGAGTAAAGTGAGTGAGATCAGGAAAACCTCTGCCATCTTCCACAGCGGTGACCGACCAGGCAGGCAACTTCTTCTTCAATGGGGGTTATCGCGTCGACAGCCCCCAGAACTTCCATGCTGCAGGGACCATCTTCAAGTACCGCCGGCCCACTGATGTCTACGAGACCGGGATCGAGTACATCGTCGCCAAGGGCCCCGTCGACCAGCCCATCAACATACTGGTGCCCAATATTAATAAAACATTGAAACGTCGCAGATTACAACCTCCTAGATTCTAACCTTAAATCTTTCAGATTAGAACATTGACACCTCTCAGATTAGAACATTGACACCTCTCAGATTAGAACATTGACACCTCTCAGATTAGAACATTTGAACCTCTCAGATTAGAACATTGACACCTCTCAGATTAGAACATTGACACCTCTCAGATTAGAACATTGACACCTCTCAGATTAGAACATTGGAACTTCTCAGATTAGAACATTTGAACCTCTCAGATTAAACAACCTTGTGTCCTGCTACAGTTGTGGAACCAGAATGGACGTGTCCCGTACATCACCTATGAATACACCATCCTGCGCCACGCCATCTCCCCTGTAGCTCCGCCCCCTCTCTACACCGGCACAGACTCCTCAGCGGGGGTGCTCTCTGTGGAGCTGGGGGGCCTCCAGGGGCCCAATGGCAGTCTCTTCCACCAGGGGTCTCTACTGAGCCAGGTAAACATACTACTACAGTGCTTTATTCATGCTACACTACCATGGTACTAAATCCACACTATACAACTGCAGTACTAAATACACATTATACAACTACGGTACTAAATACACACTATACAACTACGGTACTGAATACACACTATACAACTACGGTACTGAATACACACTATACAACTACAGCACTAAATACACACTATACTACTACAGTACTAAATACACACTACACCACTACAGTACTAAATTCACTCTATACAACTTCAGTACTAAATACATACTACACTACTACGGTACTAAATAAACTACAGTGCTAAATACATACTATAATACTACAATACTAAATACATACTATACAACTACAGTACTAAATACATACTATACAACTATATTTCTTTATACAAACTATACAACTACATGTTACTAGAATACTAATTACACAGGCTTTACGTTACTTAATACACACTATGATACTACATTACTAAAGACACACAATTTAACTACATTACTTAATACAAACTATAATACTATCAACAGTGCTAAATACACACTATAATACTACAGTACAAAATACATAATGTACTACTACAGTACTAAATACACACTATGATACTACAATACTAAATAAACTTTATACTACTACAGTCATAAATACACACTATAATACCACATTACTAAATACAGATTTTACTACTACAGTACTTAATACACACTATAATACTACACCACCCCACCTCACCATACCAAACCATAACTCACCATACCATGCCATAAACAACCTTACTGTACATAACCCCACCTCACCATACCTTACACCAGTGGTTCTCAACCTTTTTGAGTCGCGACCCCCAATTTAACATGCACTGCTGTCCGCGACCCCCCCCCCCCCTTCGCTTTTAATGCTCAAAAGCGAACAACAAGTAAATCATATAACAAAAGAAGTTGATCAGTAGTGTCCACAAACACAGCGGCCAGGCTCTCTGCACTTTGGCCGCTGTCTCTCCTGTCCGCTTGAGCGTCTCTCCGCTCTCTGTTTTTTCCCCCTACTGAAAGGCAAAGCAGACACATAAATGCACACTTCCTGATTGGGTCTGATTGCGGACACGTGTCCGCAATCAGACCCAATCTCCCCAGCAGATCCGGTGCTCCATACTCCCCCTACAGGCCAGACGCCGCCCCCCTCCACAGTAGTTTATTTAAGTTTAAACATATTTGACAACATATTACCTACACAAAAATAAGTAAATGAACTAATGGCCAAAACCGCAGACCTCGCTCTCTTTTTCTCTCGCTCCCCTTCACTCTCTCTGCGCATACTGGTTTAAATAAAGAACAACAATAAACAAATGCTGAGTGCTGATCAAGAGTTTTGTGCAAGCAATTTAAGGTCCCGACTCTTGTCGCTTGATTTGTCGCTTGACTCTTGTCTGTTACTTTGTAGTGTTCTGGTTGCCCACTCGCAAAGCAGACAGCCGCCGCAGGTCTGTCTCTCTCTTTTCCACATTCGAAAATAAATTTTCACCTTTGAATGTCTTTTTGTTTTTCAAAACTATTCAAATATATATTCTAATTTAGAATATTCGTTGACAGCCCTAGTGTCTGTATGTGTGAATGGGAAGGGCAGACATCAGACTAGTGGACAGGTTTGTTGTTGTTTTGGTGTAGTTACGGCCGACAGGAACTGGTTTTGAGTAATTAATGCCTGTTTGAGCCCAACCAGCCCATCAATTTTGATAAAAATTTAATAAATAAATTTATATTTTTCCAAAATGATTTGGCGACCCCCAGAAATCATCTCACGACCCCAATTGGGGGGTTGAGAATGGCTGCCTTACACAACCTTACTGTACATTACCCCAACTCACCATAACTTACCCCGTCACCACATTACTGTACCTAACCCCACCTCACCATACCATACACCACCTTACCGTACCTAACCCCACCTAACCATACCTTATACAACTTTACCGTACCTTACCCCACCTCACCATACTTTACACCACCATACTGTACCTAACCCCACCTCACCATACCATGCCTTACACCACCTTACCGTACCTTTCCTGATCCCCCCGTCCCTCAGACTGGCCCTAGGGCCCCTGGGCGAGCCAAGGGCCCTAATGGGGAGGAGACTAACGAGGTGTATGAGGAAACAACAGGGGGCGTGGCTTGTGAGCAAGATGGAGCCGCCGCGGCGCCGTGTGCAGGTAGGAGGCACAGTGAACGCAGAGTACCAGGTGCTGCTACACAAACACTACTTAAAAATACTCACAGGATGTGGCCATGTAGAGAGACAGCGGGCTCTGTTAAAGTCATGTGATGATGTCATGTGAACCCTGTCCATGGAGCCAGGCCGTCTCCTACAGCAACAGTGATGCCGCCAACCAACACCGCAGCCATCTTGAAAACACCTCAAACTAGAATATTTTCTACATATTTCATTGGAATATTTCTGTTTTCAGCTCTTAAAAAATTCAAGTTTCCAGCAAACACACACACACACACACACACACACACACACACAGAAAGCACACACTAAGCACAAGTGCGCTCAAGAGACAAAGCCAGAGAGTATAGATGAAATTGTGGTGATTTGTGGCACCTCAGAGTCATCGATGTGGAGGTACCATGATGCATCATGGGGAAATGTGTCAGAAGCACATAAGCTCTGGTTACTGTTAGCCATTAGCCATTAGCTTTCCGACCTCCCACATGTTCGACTTCAAGTAACAAATACAAAAGAAGCGATACAAATCATTTACTGGTACTTTAGTAAATTGGGTTTGGTGCGCATAGTATTCTGTCTAATTGTCATCCATGGCTTTCCCTCCCTGTTTCCTCCCTTCTTTATTCCTCTCCTCCTCCCTCCTCTCCTCCTCTCCTCCTCTCCTCCTCTCCGCCTCCCTCCTCTCTTCCTCTCCTCCTTTCCTCCTCTTCTCTAGAGGTGAACAGCAGCTTGTCTGCTCTCGCGGTTCCAGACTCCCAGAACCTCATCTGGAGGGTCCTGTTGGGGGACAGGATTGGTGCAGATGAGCTGCTTATCAACATCTCCACCAATCAGCTGCTGGCGGAGGGGGAAGAGGCGGCGCTAGTGGAGCTGGAGCAGCGGGAGAGTTTCAACGAGACCCAGGAATTCTCGATTGGCCGCAAGCGAAACGTCAGCGAAGGCCACACCCCCAACAGAACTCTGGGAGGACAGAGGATCCACCGAAACAACAGGACCAGGTCCTTTCACACACACACACGTCTGATACACAGGCAGACAGTACTTGTGAGGGCTTATACACCCTTTTCACAGAGAGGTCTACTACCCGTGCCCTGGTACCCAAAATGAGCGAGTCCTGTGTTTGTCCCACCATGATACCTCTATGAAAAGGGTCTATATTACATCTCTTCAATTCAATAGACTTTCACTTAAACTTTCAAACATTACCTTGATCATCCAGATGAACAGGTGAGGAGGTCCTTCAGCAGGGAGGTTGATAGACTTCGAAGTGAAATGGTAATAGCATTTGATGTCACGAAAATAATGCAACTTGCAACTTTCGACTCAGAGAAGAACGTATACAAAGACATAGGATATTACACGTTTTTCATCTAACGGTTTCCTATGGGCCTTCAAAATAAGAGTCTCTGCACTTCCTTTGGTCATTTCAAAATGAAAGTGGACTTCCTACATTCAGTGCAAAACAAGATAATCATATGGAATTATTAACCTATGTGTGTGTGTGTGTGTGTGTGTGTGTGTGTGTGTGTGTGTGTGTGTGTGTGTGTGTGTGTGTGTGTGTGTGTGTGTGTGTGTGTGTGTGTGCGCGTGAAGGGGTAACCAGAAGAACCTGAAGCTGAGTCCGGCTGATATGTACCGTTGGAAGCTCTCCTCCCAGGAACCCTGCACTATGACCTGTTCTATAGGTGCACACACACACACACACACACACACACACACACACACACACACACACACACAAGCACATGCACACGCACACACACACACACACACACACACACACACACACACAAACTAGGGTTGCATGGGGCGAATGTTAAGCAGTATTGTAAAAGTGCTTTGAGTGGCCACTGGTTGGCGCTACATAAATGCAATCTATTTAAATGCAGTCCAACTGCTACACAATCCCACTGTAGATACACACACCCTGACATAATGTGTGTGTGTGTGTGTGTGTGTGTGTGTGTGTGTGTGTGTGTGTGTGTGTGTGTGTGTGTGTGTGTAGGCGTTAGCAGGGCATTAGCCATGTGTGTGCGGTACGACGGTACAGAGGTGGATGACGTTTACTGCGACGCAGTGACCCGACCCCAACCTGTCCACGACTTCTGTATCGCCAGGGAGTGTCAACCCCGGTCTGTCTACCTGCCTGCCTCTCTCCTTGAATGTCTACCTGTCTGCCTGCCTGTTGGTCTATTTATCTGTTGGTCTCTTGTCTGTCTTTCTACCTCCTGGCCTGTTGTTCTGCTTGTCTCCCTGTCTCCCTGTTTGTCTGCCTGTCCTGAGTGGTACTTCTTGTGTGTCCAGGTGGGAGGCCAGCACCTGGAGTGAGTGTTCGCGGACATGTGGTGAGGGCTTCCAGTTCCGGCTGGTTCGATGCTGGAGGATGCTGTCCCCTGGGCTGGACAGCTCTGTGTACAGCGACCTCTGCACCCTTGCCGAGCTGGAGAGACCCCCTGAGAGACGGCCTTGCAAGAGCCCTGCCTGTGGGGCACAGTGGGAGGTGGCAGAATGGGCAGAGGTAAGGCGGTCTCCCCAGGACCAACCCTAACCCTAACCTTAACCCTAACCCAAACCCTATTACTAATACTTACCCTAACCCTAACCTTAACCCTAACCCAAACCCTATTACTAATACTAACCCTAACCCTAACCCTAATACTAATTATAACCCTGACCTTAACCCTAACCTGAACCATATTACTAATACTAATCCTAACCCTAACCTTAACCCTAACCTGAACCCTAATACTAACCCTAACCCTATTACTAATACTAACCCTAATCTTAACCCTAACCTGAACCCTAATACTAACCCTAACCCTAACCTTAACCCAAACCCCTATTACTAATACTATACTAATACTAATACCATTCCACTTCTCCTCGTTCTAGCCCTACCACTTGCCCTAGCCCTAGACCCATCACTAACCTAATCTGACCATCAACTACTAGCCCTAGTTTTAGCCCTAGCCCCAACACTAACCTCTCCTACCACCAAACACTAGCCCCATAGCCCTCAAAGCATGCAACATGCTCAGGTGATTGCAGCATGTAAGCTAGCTAGACAACCAGGGGTCTGCAACCCGACCTAGATACATGGTTACAGAGAGCGACAGCAATCTTTCATCCACCTAGATGTTGCGAACAACTGAAATCTTGTAATTTACTTTTGAAAAGTTTGTTACACAATAGTATAATACAACACTGGATTTGTGTTCTCCAATTACAGTTTAAAGGTACCATGGCATGCTACTTTATGGATGCTTTTATATAGGTGTTCGTGGGCCCCTAATACAGTATTTGAAGACTCATTCCCGAAATTCAGCCTTGGTGCAGAATTACAGCCTCTACGAGTCAGTCCCACAATGAGCTTTCCACAAACGTGCTGTTTCTGTGTCTGTAGCTTTAAATGCTAATGAGGAGGAGAGAGGCGGGTCCAGGTGGATGGTGGGGGTGTGGCCCTGAACATCTTGCGGCCCCGGTACCATGCACTACAGTGGATGTATAGCAATGGCTTGGATTCTTAATATCATCCCGAGGCACACACAGCTTTTGGCTGTGTTCTGTAAAATATTGTAGAACACTCCGGGTGCTCCGGCGGGAGTCCTGGAGCTCTATATCTAAATAATATAAAATAATTAATATAGATATCTATATAATATATATATTATCACGGCCAAAAGCTGTATCCTCCTCCGGATGATATTATGAATGTCAAACAACTGCGTCGGGTTCTCCGACGTCTTCCACTTCCACGTCAATCTGAAGTACAGACCGAACCGCAACATGGAGAAGAAAGGGATTGTAGCCGTTTGCAAACTCCCGGTACTTCCACAACGAGACTCGTAGTGGGGGTTATCTCGGCCATGAAGATAACTGAGATAACCCCCCCCCCCCCCACCCGTGACATGGGGACAATCCCAGGCAACAATCCCTTTCTCCTCCATGTCGCGGTTCAATCTGGACTTCAGGGAGTCAAAGCCAAAGTTCCTTTCCCCCAATTCCTTCTCAACCATGGCCGAGATAACCCCCACTACGAGTCTCGTTGTGGAAGTACCAGAGACGTCAGAGAACCCGACGCAGTCTAGTCTTTTCACCAAATAGGAGCTTTACGCAAGCTTGTGTTATTATGTTGCGTGTTATGCGCCATAACAGCAACAGCAGAACGGTTATCCAAATAACAAAGAAGTGTGTATTCACACACACACATGTGGTGCTCGCACGGTCGTAGCTCATTGTCTCTTTGGTGGGCCAAATTCTCTGGGAGGGCAAAGCAGAAAAAGGGTGGTAACCTTGCCCCTTATGACGACATATGGGGCAAATTCCAAATCGGCCCGTCTGAGCTTTTATTTTTTCAAAGGTGGAGCAGGATACCAAGTGCTCATTTTACAGCCACTTCTAGCCACTGGAGGACCATAGGCAGGCTAGGGAACTCATATCAATGTTAGAAAACCTCATAAAGTGACATTTTCATGCCATGGGACCTTTAAAGGTGCCATGACATGCCACCAGTTGTGGTGTGATTAGCCGTTACAAGCCGTTTTGGAAATCTGCCCCTTATGACATCATAAGGGGCAGAAAGCGGGCGTGTCCACCTAGATGTGTGCTGGATAGATCAGTCTATCAGCCTACCCAGTGGACTGTAGCAAACATTGCTCATCTATCCGTCACACATCTAGGTAAACACGCACACCTGTGATGTCTTAAGGGGCTGATTTCCAAAATGGCTTGTAACGGCTAATCACACCACACTTGGTGGCATGTCGTGGCACCTTTAAAAAAAGAGGGTGACTTTTTAATTTACTATCTATTATCCACAGATTGGGTTGTGTAGTTGGTTTATAAATCACTCTATTCTGTACATTTGGTGTCCTGAAAATGTCCATAGGTTGCACAGAAAGTTTGCAACATTGTTACCTGCCATTTGCGCATGGAATTCAGACAAACTGTGCAGAAGCATGTTGAGCCCTTAATGCTAACCTAATCATACCACTATAACCCTAGCCTTATAATGGCCCTAACATCTACCTATCCCTACCTATCCACTTTTCCTACTCCAATTCAACCATTAAACCTAACCCTACCACTAGCCGTAGACCTTACCAGGTATTGTACAATCAGCCGAGTGCTGACTGGTGTTTTTCTTTGGTTTTGGTCCAGTGTCCCGCCAAGTGTGGCCACCGGGCCCAAGTCAACCGAGAGGTCCGTTGTTCTGATGAGGATGGACCATGCGACTCCACGACCAAACCCCCCAACACCAAGAATTGCACAGGACCGCCCTGTGAGCGCCAGTGGACCATGTCTGAATGGGGGCCCGTAAGTCCTGTTGAGAAAACCCTTGAGGAAGCCTGGAAGTCGAGCATTTCATTAGTGTCTGCTGCTGCTATTAAGTTAAAATGTAACTTAACCTGAATAATTTGAAACCATGTTTGTTGGTGTTTGGCGTAACAGATACACATGGTACCAGATGTTTGGTGTCACTGAAACGGTTGTTACCAGATGTCCGGTGTAACTGCCACGTTACCAGTGCTCTGGTGTAGCAGCCATGTTACCATGTTGGGTGCAACAACCACATGTTACCATGTTGGGTGTAACAGCCGCATGTTACCATGTTGGGTGTAACAGCCGCATGTTACCATGTTGGGTGTAACAGCCGCATGTTACCATGTTGGGTGTAACAGGCGCATGTTACCATGTTTGGTGTATCTTTGCCCTCCAGTGTTCAGGGTCGTGTGGTCAAGGCAGGATGACCCGCCACGTGTACTGCAAGACTCCGCAGGGTCGCGTGGTGCCCGAGGCCCAGTGCTCTCAGGAAGACAAGCCCCTGGCGGTGCACCCTTGTGGGGAGAGGGACTGCAGACCTCACTGGCTCAACCAGGACTGGGACAGGGTGAGGACAATGACTTTTCATACATAGGGTTGTATCAATATGATGCTAAACTAGACCAGTAGGATTAAACACCCCAACGGTCTACCTTTTGTGCATCTGAGGTATTTCCTGCAAAATACTGGGCCTTTTCTCCTACACTCCTCACTGCATGCTCTCTCTGGTACGGAGGCTCTCTGGGCCTTCTCCTAGTTTCTGGCTTTTCCAGTTGCTAGAGTAGTACAGAATTTCTCTCTTAGGGGATCAATAAATGAAATAAAGGGAATACAAATGTGTTTATGTAAAATATCACAATTATTTGATCTGTTAGCTGCTATTATTTATGATTAGAGTGTTTCATTATTCATATTTTCATCTGATTTTTTTATTTGAGTTGGAGCTAATCAACTCTTTTGAAGAAACTCTGAAATGAGGGCATTTTTATCAGGAACAGCAGTTGGGGTTACTTTGTGTTGCACCATATGATTGATGATTGATGGTGTACAATTTTCTCTCTCTCTCTCTCTCTCTCTCTCTCTTGCTCTCTCTCTCTCTCTCTCTTCATCTCTCTCAGTGTAACACCACATGTGGTCGTGGGGTGAAGAGACGCGTGGTGCTTTGTACCGGCATCACCAGTGGAAAGTTCCAGATGTTTGAAGACGAGGTGTGCAGCGACAGCGAGAAGCCGGAGGAGGAGGACACCTGTTTTGAGAGGCCATGTTTCAAATGGTACACTACTCCTTGGTCGGAGGTAAAACCAACTCATGAGCACAATGTTCCCCAGAGTTTACAGTTTTCCTACACAAATAGTAGCCTAGAGGCCAATGACCACCTTAATCCCCCACTGCACATATCTCAGTGCTTCTTAATGTCAGTGCTTTCATTTTGCAACTGCATTCTTTTGCGTTAGTGCCCCTTTGCTGCAGCACTGAGAAAAATCTTAGGATCTTATAGTAGCGCAGTCATACTTGAGTTTGGTTCCTGGACACTGCACCGTGTTTTCATTGGATGCATTGTGTCCTTTGTACCTAAATAAAGTTTGAATTGGATGTGTTTTTTCTTTGTTAAAATTTGTCGTTTCTGGGACAGTGCACCAAGACGTGCGGGGTGGGGGTCCGGATGCGGGACGTGAAGTGTTACCAGGGAAGGGAGCTGGTGAGGGGCTGCGACCCCATGACCAAACCTGTGGCCAAACAGACCTGCGCCCTCCAACCCTGCCCCACAGAACCCCCAGGTAAGACAACCTGAGATCACAGACCTCCATTGTACTATGATCCCTGGAGAACACCTGTACGTCAAATCACAGTACAATCAGGGTCGAAGTACATGTCCGCTTTCATACGTTTTTTTTGGTTTCCTGACCACACCAGGGACATTACATACTGTGCTGTCCTTCTATATAGCTTCATTGGCAACTTTCAATATTCAACATTTCTTCCTGCCCTTATAATGAATGTAATTTCTGCAGGGGACGTAAATATCCCAGTGCTACCTAAGCTAATGAGCTGAACTGTCCTCTCGGTTCCCAGACGAGAGCTGCCAGGACCGACCCACCACCAACTGTACCCTAGCTCTCAAGGTCAACCTGTGCAGCCACTGGTACTACAGCAAGGCCTGCTGCCACTCCTGTCGACCCATACGCCTTCATTAAGCTTCGTAGGCCTGGACCTGCCGGAACCAAGCCCACAACCACCACCAGAATTGGAACTGAGACCACAACACATATGGGACAAATACAAACACTCAAAGATGTCAGGTTTAGAACGTCACAGTCATGTCGAGTTTTGGCTCCTCCAGAACAATGACCCAATGCAGCACTCGGTTTTTGGTAATGAAACAATTGGTGGACCTTTTTTTTTAGCTGCTCCCATTCCCTCGAATATCTGAGCATTGTTAGGTTAGCTAAGTTTGCATACGTTGTCCTAGTTAATTAGCTAGGTTAACTAGTATCTTGGTTAACTTGGATCATTAGGTAGCTAGGTCGGCTTGGTTCATTAGGTAAGCTTGATTAGCTAGGTTCACTCGTAGCTAGGTTAGCTTGGTTCATTTTAGGTTATGTTGTTTAGTTGGCTTGGTTAGGGTTTCTGATTAGCTAACATGGTTCATTTGTTACAAGTCACATGCACAGAGTAATTCTCAGATGATCATCTTACCGTTTTAAGTGTAAGAGCTGATTCATATCTTCAAAACATTAAAATAACTTAAGTTACTGCTGCACACAGTTGCATTAAATTATTTCTTAATGATTAATACTGCATGTCTAGGTTATTTAACATAGATATTGTTGATGGATATTATTTAATTCTATTTTAAAGCAGTCGGTGGCAGATAAGGAAAACAAACAATATTATCCTTAATATCATATAGCGATATACATTTTTGTATCATACAGTGATATTAATATTACGGTACCTTGTGTCTGATGATTTTTGACGTGTTCATCAAAGTGATTGGAAATAACTTGAGTATTTGTATTTAAGTGATGACTAAAGTACAACTCTTAACTTGACTACATTTTTTTTAGGAATTTTACTACTAGCATTCTAAAGCAAAAAAATATTTTTGAATTGAATTTTTATATCTTAGTAAGAATACTAAATACTAGTTAAGTATTACTTTTAATGAGTACTGAGTATAGTTTTACTAAGAGTGCTGCAAATTAGTTTACTAAAAGCTTTATTACAAGTTCAATATTTTTTCCTTTTCATTTTGAAATTGACGACAACAGGATAACATCCAGGCTTTGACTAGCAAAACTCTTAGTTCAACCCTAGGTTAATGTATTATAGCTATGAGATTAACATAAAGGATACATACTTTTACTTTTGATACTTAATTATGTTTTATATTTGGTACTTAATTAAGATAACAGTAACATTTTTAAGCAGAATGTTGTTAGAAGTAGGGTGGATGTTTTCTGCTGTATTTTTATTTTGACTTGAAGGAAATCTGAGTAAAGGACATAAGTACGTTTGCCTGGATCGTCACACTTGAAGTACGATTGAAGTATATATTAAATGTGTATGTTATATAACTATTGTGTACTGTGTTTCATATACATGATACCTCTTTGTACAAAAAGTTAAACATTTTGTACTGTTGAAGAGAACTGAAGTCTTCCATTTCCAATAAAAAATTATAAACAAACATTTACATCCTATCTTTACAACCAACACTATATTTCACTAAGTATCTTTAAATCAAATATTTACATCCTAATTATATTTACTTCCAAACTATTCCACACCCTAACTATCTTTATATCCAAAATATCTTTGTTTCGTTGCTAACGATCGTTCCATCCTAACTTGATTTATATCCTTACAGTATTTACAGCCTAACTATGTTTACATCCTAATTATTTTTACAGGCTGACTATCTTTACATCCTAACTATCTTTACATCCTTATCATCTTTACAGCTTAACTTTCTTCACATCCTAACAATCTTTACATCCTTATTATCTGCACAGCTTGACTATCTTTAGGTCCTATATTCATATCCTAACTAACAACATCCTAACTATCTTTACATCCTAATTATCTTCAAACCTTATACCTTTACAGCCTAATAGGTAGTTGGATGTCAATTTTGCATCTAAAGACAATTATTGTCTTTAGATGCAAAATTGACTAACTAACTATCTTTACATCCCTATTATCTCATTATCTAATTATCTTTAAATCAAAACTATTTATATCGCAACTCTCTGTACATCCAAAGTGTTTTCACATCTCCTAACTATCTTTACATCCCCCTTTTTTCATAATTTTGATAACTTTCCTCCAGAAACCAAAGTACTGTTACAGACATATTTTTAAGCCCTTTTAATAATAAGTACATCTGATATGATTCACAGTGGCACATCATCTTAGAACCTCAATACAACGACACATTAATACAAGGTTTATATTGTAATATTGAGGGAATCTGTGAAACACAAAAAAAAAAAGTGTATTGGAATTGTGGGAAATATGAAATCCATGTCATAAAAATGCACACATCATACACAACTATGCAATAACCCTTCTTGCCACGCAGATGTTTAGAGCTGTGCTGTATGTCTAACAGCAGAATGCTCTCTGGTTTCCTTTGGGTCATGTGGAATGAACTGATTGACCCAAAGAAAACCAGAGAAGTCATTTTGGTTTGGCTCCAATGTACTCAGGGTTGTATTAGTTTGAAACACTAGTTTGAATGAGTTTGGTTAAGGTAGATTTGGTTTTGTTAAGGTAGGGTTGGCTTGTTTAAGGTAGAGTTATTTGGGATAAATCAGGGTTAGTTTTGTCAAGGTAGAGATGGTTTCAATAATTATAAGTTTTGGTTAAGGCAGGGTTATTTGTCAGGATTGGTTTAGTTAAATTTGAATGGATTGGGTGTGTTACAGTGAGGGTGTGAGTAGGTTATTTTAGGTTGCTTTGGATTTGGTTTAAATTGTTCCATTTTGCAAGAGTTCAGGTATCAAACCAAGCCTCTGGTATCAAACCTAATGCTGTCAGAGGACAGCAGCCCATCTGTGATCAGAGGCTGGGTCAGACGTCGGTGCTGAAGCTGTGAGGGAGTGAGTGGGTGGGGCTGCCGGAGTGCCAGAAGCCCAGTTTGTTGTGGAAGGCATCCAGGTGAAAGGGTGGCTCTGGCTCCCCCTGCTGGACGCTGTGGTAGAGCACATCCCCGCGGGCCCCGTTGCACAGGTGCTCTGGATGCTGGAGGTAGAAGGGCAGCGCGCGGTGAGTGCACGACGGGCAGAAGCCGCGCGGGCGCTGCGTCCTCCGAGGGGGGGGCGGTGGTGGCGGGGGCGGGGGGAAAGGGGGGGAGGGGCTGGCGGGGCCGTCGGGCTCGGTCAGGAACGTAGGGGGGTAGATGTCTGACTCTGTGCGGTCGCTGTAATGGTCCTGGATGGGTGGGGTCGGGGGTGGAGGCAGGGCCAGGGGGAGAGGCGGATACATGTCCACCAGCCTTTGCTCCTTCCCTTCCTCCTCCTCCTCCTCTTCCTCCTCCTTCTCTGACTCCCCCCCTTTGCCGCAGTAATACTGGATTATAGTAAAAAATAATTAATTTAGGACAGGTTGAAAACAACAGGTCGTCAACACAGACAAGGAAGTGCATAGACAACCTTTGAGCCTAAAGCAGGCAGTCTACAGGTCGAGCTGGTGTTAATGTGTTAGCCAATGTAGCAGCAAGTGCTAAACCAGGTTATGTGGCTTGTGTGGCTTTACTGGCAGCATACAAGTTATCTGTGATGGGGAGGTTTTTTCTGAAAAAAAGTCTATTGGCTGGTTCTTATCTCATGTGAAAACATACCTGCAGTCTACATAAACATATAAAGTAAGTGTTATCTCATGTGAAAACACACCAGACACTATATCTCTTTATGGTTCCTTTGAGCTAGCCATATAGAATGCCAACAATGTACTGCTCAACTACACTATCCATTTTACATATTTTCAGCTTTTATTTAGACTTAAATCATCTTTTATATATATATATATACATATATATACTTTCACCATTACTACTTTGATAATACTTTAGCATTTGTATTTGACTTGCTTATCTAACTTCCCCATACTGTTGAGGAGAGCTTGGAACACAATAATGTTATTGCCAGCAAAGACTGCTGCTGTCTGTTTTTGCTTTGCATTGACAAATATAGAGCTTGAACTCCAGTTTACATAAACATATAAAGTAAGTGTTATCTCATGTGAAAACACACCTGCAGTCTACATATACACAGCACAGCTACGATGGTCAGTAGGATGACTGCAGCCAGGATCCCTCCAGCGATGACCACTGTGCCAGCAGACATTCAAACACCTCCCCATCCACAGTCTTCAGGGGAGGAGGAGGAGGGAGAGAGGAGGAGAGAGAGGAGGGAGAGAGGAGCAAGCAGAGAGGAGCAGAGAGGAGAGGGGGAGCTGAGATGGGTAAAGGGCGGGGAGAGGATGAGATTAGAGGGGTGATCATATTAAAATGTCATTCAAGATAACCCTTATTTAAGTGAATTCAGCTCAGGTGTTTTTGCAGCAAAAAGATCATTAAAAAACAGATAAAAGGACGGAAAAAATATGTGTTGGTATTATTATTATATTTATTCACATGCACACACACACACACACACATTCAGAGGATCCATTGGTAATTGTTCTCTCTGTGTTAACAAAGCTTCTGTTTGATAACAACTGTGTCCTACTCATTATTTAGAACCATTAAAACCATTTTCTTTTCTTTTTTCATTTGATCTACTTTTTTTTCAATTCATTTTTTTCAATTCTCTGCAGAGGCACATGAGCCAGTGTATCTGCAGAGATTAAAGCAGGAAAAAAACAAGAAGATTTCTCACGATAATAATTTCATTAATTGCTACTGATCTGATCATTATTAATAATAACTGATCATTATTAACTCATTTTAAGCAGAATGTCGATCTAAGCAGATTATATTTTGTTTGGCTTCCTAATGGCTGCATGACGTCATCAGCATCAATCAGCCCCATGGACAGAACCATCACAATTATCCATTCAAAGATCATTGATGGTTTCTCACCTTTATGCACTTATATATTTGCATACACATCTGTGCCCATAGTAAGTGAGGGTCGGAAGACAACTTACCTTGCGTTAATTATGTCTTCTCCTTCAGACACGTGACGTCCAGAAGCTTTAGTCTGGCAGACAGGAACCCAACTCAGCTCTCACTTGTCAAAAGTCTGAACCTGATGGAATTCAGCTCCCGTCGTTGTCCAACTTTGTCCAAGTTTCTTTTCCACTTCAAATCTACTAAAGTTGTTTTGTTGTTCTTGATCATTCAACACATAAAACCTGTTCCTTGGTTCTCTGCCAAACAGTCTTAGGTCTCCTCTGTGTGACGGCAGAATAACGGACCACCACCTCTGCTGCTGCCCTCACGGAGTGTGGCTCCGCACCAACTTCAACGCTCCTCACCGGAGGACAATCAGAAGACGGGAAGAGGTGGCTGTGATTTGATATCCTCCACAGAAAGAAAAGAAAAGAAAAGAAAGTCAAACAAAGAAAGAGATACAAAAAAGAAAGAAAGCAAAGAGACGGACAAACAGTATCTTATCTGTCCATCTCCCTCTCTCCTCTCCCCCACAGGCCACAGCTTGCAGGCCAGCAGATAAAAATGGGTTTTTAATGGCTGAATTATTCAGGCCATAAAGGAGCAGAGATTTCAGAGTATTGTGCCAGACTTGCAATATTGATGAGAGGAGATGTGGAGAGTGAGGGTATGCATCATCCCTCACCCCACCTCCACCACCACGACCACCTCCACCCTGCATCCATGGATCCATCTGTGTTCGTGGCCTCTTACCCTGACACAGATCTTGGAACAAGTCCTCGGGGCTGGGTGTTAGGTAAGGGGTAGGTCGTAAGGGCGTAGGTCCTAAGTATTGGGGTTAAGGTTGGTTTCAGGGTTAGGGTTCAGTGTTTCGGTTAGGGTTCAGTGTTAGTTAGGTTTTCGGTTAGATGTTAGGTCTTAGGGTTATGTGTAAGGTGTTAGTGTGTCAGGGTTAGGTGTCAGGGTTAGTTAGTGTGTCAGGGTTAGGTGTTAAGGGTATCAGGGTTAGGTGTAAGGGTGTTAGGTTTTTGGTTTGATGTTAGGTGTCAGGGTAAGGTGTTAGGGTTAGGTGTCAGAGTTTGGTGTTAGGTGTTAGGGTTAGGTGTCCGGGTGTCAGGGTTAGGTGTTCCAGGGACTCCTGGACTGGCCCAACCACAGGCCCAAAGCTCCAAACAAGGGCAATACTGTGAAATATCTTCATGAGATTTTCTCCAGTGCATGTGATCAAAAGCTGAGTAGTACTGCAGAGATGAGAAAGCATCTATCTTCTCACTCACAACTCTCTCACCCTTTCACTGGCTTTCAATCTGTGAAAGCCTATTTTGATGCCGGTTGTTAATGTAGCTATGTAGTGATATAAAGCTGGGATCTGGGTCACATCTCTCTGAAATGGGACATTTAATATGAATGGGAATCAGCAAATCAAACAAAAAACAAACCAGAGCCTGATCAGATGTTCTCTGGCCTGACTGCCATCCTAGGGGCTCAGGACTGTTTAGTCTGGGCTTTCAGAGGAACAGAGCTCTGCTTCAGGGCTAACCCTAAACCTGTTATCCAGTCTTCAGCAGCTCAAAAAAACCTGTGGTCTGAGGACGGTAGCTTTAGTTTAAATTAAAAGCGCTAACCCAAGCACCCCTGATACCCAAGGAAACCTCCGACCTCAGTGTTTGTTCAGCGTATTGAGGTGTTCTCGCATTACGTTTTCTGATGTCAGAGAGCGCTGGAGGCTCGCACTGAGCACTGCCTACCTGCGTCACCGCGGCCCCGGTAACGACACCCGATCCAGAGTCCCACATCATTCACTGCTCCCACCTGCAGAAAAAGGTCAGTGGAGCTTTTGTCTTCTGATTGTGTTGAGGAGCAAAGCCACACATTTTGAAACTGTAATTGAATGTCATGAACTGCAGACCTACGCTGACAATCTGACCCTCTACGCTGACAATCTGTCCATCTACGCTGACGATCTGTCCCTCTACGCTGATGATCTGACCCTCTACGCTGACGATCTGTCCCTCTACGCTGACGATCTGACCCTCTACACTAATGATCTGTCCCTCTACGCTGACGATCTGTCCCTCTACGCTGATGATCTGACCCTCTACACTAATGATCTGTCCCTCTACACTGACGATCTGACTCTCTACGCTGATGATCTGACCCTCTACGCTGACGATCTGTCCCTCTACACTAATGATCTGTCCCTCTACACTAATGATCTGATCCTCTACCTTGATGATCTGACCCTCCAATGATTCCTTACCAGCTGTATACGTTCTATTTTAGTTTTGTACTTAAAAACCTTCAATATTATGCATTTTTATTGGTGATGAGTTTTGACCGAAAATAGAGGGCAACTTCCATTTAAAATGCCTAGGTCATCAGTACTGAATCTGTACTGATGGAGCTGTGGGGGAACATAAGACAATAAAAGGAAACACTGGTCTATGCAGATGATCTCAGGGTCAAGCTAACTAACCATCTCCACTGAAGACCATATCTGCTGACCATCTGCACTCTCAATCCTCAATCATATTGAAAAAAAGTCAATGTGTTCGGATAAAGTCAACCCCTTTATGGTTAGCATTGATTGACCCGTCTAGCAGGTCAATCAGAGGGTAACCATTGAGATTCCACCACGCAGATCGGATTGCATTTGGGTGGAGAAGTTTCACAGAATGCTCTCCCACACAGTCCCCGCTCAAAGGTCTTCTGGAATAAATATTTTATTTTCAAGAAAGATCAATGATAAAAAATATATGCGGTATGAAACCAGAAGACAGGAGAATACTATATATACAGTATATATATATATATATATATATATACACACACACACATATATACATACAGTATATTATATGTGGTCTTGGTTAGATGCTGGCTGAATGAGAGCTTCCAGCATCAATAATACAAGACGATGATCTTCATCTGGTGGCTGTGGCCTGATCTCCAGCTTGTCTCACTCCCGGCAGAGAAGAGTGGTCCTTCTCCCGCTGTAAAGGAATGGCAACATATCCTCTATACGCATTCTGTTGAACTGAAAAACAGCAGAACAGAACCAGATCCACGTCAGAAACTAAGGGAATGTGCCACCAAGGCAGCCACCAGTCTACCCCGATGGAGGCTAGAGAGTTTGAATCAAATCAGCATTTCTTTGTTCTTGTGTCTTGTATCACTTATATCTGAGATTACAGGTCTACGCTTTCAGGTCTCCAATCTACATTCTAAACTAATATCAAGTATACAAAACCTAAAACAAGGTGACCATAATGACTTTAAGTCAACATTTTTATTTACACTTTTATTTATTTAGGAAGTAAAAAATGACATGAAATATACCAATGAATGCTCCTTTTCTTAACCCCCCCCCCCCCTCTCTCTCTCTCTCTCACACACTCCTCTCCTCACTCTTCAACACTGAGAAGGCGACAGAGATGTCATCGTAGGACAAACACAGCTGTTGTACTAATTATGGGTCTGCTTTTTTATGTACCAGGGTGAAGGTAGTAGACTAAACTACTGAAGATAACACCCATTGACCACGGACCCTCTCTATGAGCGATGCATGTCCTGGGATGATGGCTCTGTGTATAGGGTCTCTTGGAGAGAGAAAGGGAGCCTATGAACTGTAACACATATTACTAGATGAAGATCAATTAGCTAATAATAAACCGTAAAATGGGGTGAAATTAGTAGGCTAATTGGAGTACTAATTTGTACTAATTAATTTAGTTAAACAGCGTTTTAGCGCAACTGTGAATTGCATTTCCATATAAGGTTATTAAGTGTAAAACTAGAATAAACAAAATATTCTCAAATAAATACTTTTAAAGCCATATTAGAGTTGACATGTAGTGTATAATATTTTTTCATTTGCATATATTCAACCTATAGTGTGTTATATTTTGATGAAAAAAAAGCAACAGAGCCTTAAATTATACTTTCCAAACATCCAGCGAAGCCAATTCGTTTTGACAATGACGTTGTAACATTCAGTTAATGGAGGAGCTTAAGACCTGTCTGCTGCTGCCCCCTAGTGGGAGACGAGTGTTGCTACACATGGGTGTTCGGTGTCCACCAGTAGCACATTAGTTGTACTTGGCAGCTCCCAGTATAACCAGGGGAAGATTGATATCTACGTAGCCCGGAGGTGACATTGGAGTATCTTATCCATCCATCTACCCTCTCTCCTCTAGTGCTTTTATAACTCGCACGCTCGCCAAGAAGAATCATTCAGAATCGTTTGTTTGTTTGTTCGTTCAGTCGCATTTCCGGTAGCGATGAATCACGGTTCTCAGCTGAGTCGGTCAGACTCAGCTCTTCCCTCGTTCTCATTCTCAAACGAATCACGTTTGCAATGGTGCAAACGGTCATCAATCAACACAACATTAACTAAGTTCCTTCAGCTGAGGAGCGTTTCATGTTCGGAATCGGGATGTTGTTGCCCGGCTGGCTCTCGTGACGTCTCAAACCTCGAGTCTTCACCACTTAACACAGTCAGTGAACGAACAGCGACTCACGAGTCAGCATTAGCGACTCAGCGACTAGTGGGTGGGTTTGGGAGTCGAGTCTCGGAGAACGAACGATACGAACGAGAGAGAACTGAAACGGGGAATCAGGTCGGTTCGTTCTTGTTAAAGAGTCGTTCATTCGAACTGATTCGTTCGCAAACGACCCATCACTACTGATTAGTTCGATCCCGTTTTGATGTTCTGATCTGGTGTTCTGATCTGATGTTCTTATCTGATTTTCTGATGTTCTGATCTGAAGTTCTGATCTGATGTTCTGATGTTCTGATCTGATGTTCTGATCTGATCAACGTGTGGATGGTGAAGTGTGTGTGGGTGAAGCTCAGTCTGAGCAGCAATGTATTTAATGTCCGCGTCCCAGTGTTAGGCTTCCCGGAAACGTATAGTATAACATATAGTATAACCTATAGTATAACATTTAGTATAACCTATAGTATAACATATACTATAACATTTAGTGTTATTCCTCTCTCGAAATCAAAATCACGAAACCAAGTCGTTCTTTTCTATTTACTGCCATTTATTCACGTATGTGCAAAGGCGTGCCACATACATAGCGTATATAACCTTAAGGTTAAACAGACAAACAAAACTTGTACCTTGTTGGCCGCTTTTACTTGAGAGAAATAAAAAACAACGGGTCTTCAGTTCTTCATTATGTAGCAGTATAGAAATAGGGTTGCCTTGCTGCAGTTAATTGCGTCAGCTGACCACTAGGGCGGCAGTACATAAGTACAGCCCTCCTTCTCGCACACTCTGATGCATCATTTCCGGGTCAGCAGCTGGTTGCACCAGCAGAACGTAAGGTCCCACTTAGACTACGGTGAACGTAAATTGCCCAAACGTTCCACTTTACACTCTACTAAAAAAATAGCAGTTGCACCAAGCAGATAGTTTCAACGTAACACTAAGTTATAACTTATATTTTACACCTCCCCTCTAGCTGGTGTAAGTTCCATTCTAACGAGAATATGTTAAAAGATTTAAATACCAAAGATGGCTATTCGTTTTGAGCAATGGGGAGAGGAGTTTCAACGCGGTTTGCGTCGGGAACGGATTGTCCGTGACCGTATCGATCCATTTCATCAGTATGATGATGTAGATCTATATGCGTGATTTCGGTTTCGGCCCACGTACAAAACAATATTCTAGAGCTATTCCATACAATGCATAGCCAGGTAGAGGCTAACAGACAAAAACTCTCACACAACGAATAGCATACAAAGCAGCAATGAGCTGCAATTTATTATAAAAATCCGCCATCAAATAGCTTAACCTCACGCCCAAGTCAATTTTAGAGAATAAATGACTGTCAAACTGTTTTGTTTGCCCTCTCATTTGGGTGCTACCGTGTCTTCACTCGGATAAGGTGGAAACTTGCCGGTATCAGCTACTTCCTGTTTACATTGCTTGCTGTCAATGATTGGCTTGAAATTATCTAAACGTCATTAAATGCGACACTGGTACAATTTACGCACTACTAGTAACGTTAAAACTTAAGTTATGGTGGTGCAAACAAAATTTAGAACACCTTTAGTTTGAAACTAGCTACGTCGAGCGTAGGGTTAAGGCGAGCTTTACACCCAAACTTATGATCGGCTTTATGTTCTGCTGGTGCAACCGACTGCAGGTGTTTACCCATGCAGAGCAGCGACTGCGTGCTCCGTGCTCCATTTAGTCGCTGGTTCTCTCGAGCGGTAGATGTCCGCTGTCGTGTGGCTCTCTCTTGGCTACAGCCGGCTTGCATGGTGGACTGCCGACACCACACTTTCAACCTGTTTATCCCTTTACTTTGAGCCGAATGATTGTGAGGAGTTAATCCCTTAATTTCGTTTTGTTTTGTTTTCTGTACTTTATTATTTTGATTAGGGTTAGGGTTAGTAAATTGTTTTGTTAAGTTTATTTTGTGAACTATTTCCTGCTTTATGTTGTATATTGCTTTGTACATTTTGGGTTAATTATTTACGTAACTTCCTTTTTGTTTCTTTCTCAGTGGCTGCAGGCTGGTGGTGGTGCTGGTGACGTGGGTGGTGGTGTCCCTCATTCTTGTGTGCTGTGCTTCCTTGGATTTGGTGATACCACAGTGTGTGACTGCCATGTGTGTCTGGGTGAACCCTTTCCCTTTAATTAATTTCTGTTGAGTCCCCTTCCCCTGCTCTTTGCTCCTTGCTTATTAGTTGGGATGAATGCCCATTTTTGTGATTATATGTATATTTTATTAAACAAAGTATTTTTGTAAACTGGGAACCACGTGTCTTGCCTGTCGAGTGGAACGAACCTGTGTTTTTGATCAATGTAAAATAATATATAATAATTCCTTGGGTGCAATTCCCAAGGTGGCGTTGTCGAGCAACCTAAGTTTCACTTTGAGAGCCTCCACCAGTTCGCCAAGAAGAGTCGTTCATTTGTTTGTTAGTTCGTTCGCATTTCCGGTAGCAGTGAATCATGATTCTCAGTCACAGAGTCGGTCAGACTCGGCTCCTCCCTCGTTCTCATTCTCAAACGAATCACGATCGTGCAATGGTGCAAACGGTCATCAATCAACACAACATTAACTAAGTTCCTTTTAGCTGAGGAGTGCTTCATGTTCGTGTGGCAGCACGAGGTATGGGGGGGATGCCTTTTTTTTAAGGCAGTATTGGTGATTTTAATTGTTGCCAGACAACGCCACCCTGGGAATTTCACCCAGAGGTCCGTTATGCAATGAGGCAGAGACGGCAGTTCGGTCATACAAAAATACTTTTATTTATACAAATTTCTGTTCTTAAAACTACTGTAAAATTACTCACTGCGGGGGAAATAGGGGGAACCAATCAGTGCTGAGACCTACTGTGAAAAACTGCATCCAAAGGAAGGGGGATCCCAGGAACACCACACGTGAAACAAATAAAAATAAACCGAGTGCAAACGCAATACAAAGGGCTTGTGATCAGGACACCAGTCCACCACTGTAGGCTCAGCACCTGAATGGAGGGAGATCGGAGAGCAACCAGTTAGGAAAACATAATGGAAACAAAATAATAATAACTAATAACAAAAGAGAAATCAATTAAATAAACCAAATCTATAATAAGTAAACACAATGAGAAATCAGCAAAACTCTACATAACATAACACAAATGAGATGCAACCCATAATAACCCAAAAGTAAACATAAAGCTAACAGGATAATCGTATTTACGGGTTGCAACAAAACCAATTACAAAGAAATGGCCACAGAGGAACAAATCAAACTGTCCTCTCTCACACTCGCCCACACACACTTTAAGATGTAGCTGCACCAACTGTAAAAGAGAGGGAGAAGCAAGGATGTCATCAGCTTTTTGAGAGTGGGGGGGGGACATATTTTGACGGGGGGGTCCGGGGGTCCTCCCTCAGAAAAAAATTGAAAGAAGTAGATGCAATTTCCCGCATTCTGGTGCATTTTTACCATGTTTTTAGATTTAAAATGATCTCCCTCTTTCATTGATTTTCCTTGGAGCTGGCATGGTCTGCAATTACTGACTACTATTATCTTCTGGTGTAATACACAGAGGACTGACACTGACAACTTTTTTGACACTTTATTCTCTTAAAAAGTAAAATGCAAGGATTTTGGTGAATTAAAAAACTAACTAACAAACTAACTAACTAAACTAACAAACTAACGAGTGAAATATCAAATAGAAAATAAAATGTAAAATGAATTTCTTATATCTTTAACCTGTTAAAGACTTTCTTTTACTTTCCCCAACATTGTTGATTTTCCTTTTTTTGTCCTTTCATAAAATGTTCTTTCTTCTTATATACTTCTCCTATATTTCTCCCCTATTCTCTGTGCCTACAGCTGGATTTTTACAATTAGAACAAAAGTATTTAGCTGAGATCATACAAAGGCTCCAAAAGTGTGACCTCTTTTGTCATTTGCAAACACAAAATACTGGCAAATCTCCTGTATGTCAACTTTATCAAGTTGTTCTTGGTGGATGTAGTAAACAGCCACATTGTTCAAACGCTGTTGCGTCATAGAAGAGCGGAGCCACGTCTTAAGCCTTCTCAAGGCACTAAAACTTCTCTCCGCTTCTGCTGAGGAGCATGGCACAACAAGAAGAAGCCTGACCAACACTTATACCTGTGAGAATAAACTACGGACCTCTGGCAGCATAGCTCTCAGGCTATCTACTACCTCACCGATTGTGCTGCAGGGACACTGTAGTTTAAACATCGCCAGCTGTACCTCCAATGAATTTCCTGTGAAGCGCTTTGGGGGTCTGCGGATATGAGGAGTCTGGAAAGCCTCAATGTCCAACTCTTGGATCATATCACAGGCTTGGGTATATATATGATGAAATGTTTCATCAGATCTCTTTACTTGAATTGTGTTTTTCACACAATCAACTGCAGCCAGCATCCCTGAGACACTCACTGTCTTGCTCTGAAGGGAGCGGTTGAGACATTCAAGTTATTTTAGAACTTCAAGGGCCATAACCAGGCTAAGCAAAATGTGCCCCTTCTGAAACCTCTCTAGAAGCCCTCTTGCAGTTTTGCAAGTGTCGGAGGATCCAGGTGCCATTTCCTCAAGACTGACCAAAATCTTTTCATATTGATCTACAACTGCCTGGATGGCTACCACCCTCATGAGCCATCGTGTGGGGCAGAGGGGCCTCAGAGTTCTGAAACTCCCTGCTTCCGACTGGGAAACCTCCTCAAAGATTGTCTTATACTTCCCAGATAGATGGTACAGATTCCCAAGTTTGTGGACTAAATCCAGCGCATCAGACACAATAGTGCTTGCGCTACAGACTGTCTGAGTCACCAGATTAATGCAATGAGGACCACAATGAACGTAGAGAGCAAGAGGCTGTGTTTCTTTTATGACTGCCTGAACACCTTTAGCTCCACCTGCCATATTTGCTGCCCCATCATAGTTCTGCCCGCGAAGGCAGGATAAGGGCAGGTTCAATCGAAGGAGGACATCAGTTGCCATCCAAGCCAACTCTTTCCCTGTTGTTGAGGAGACTTGATAGAGGCCTACAAAGTCCTCATGAGGTAGCAAATCACTATCTACATAGCGTAGGCATATGGCCTCTTGTTCATTCCCAGACAAATCTTGTACTCCATCAATTATGATGGAGTACATGATAGTGGACACCTCCTGTATTTCCTTTGATATTTTTCGCACAACAGAGTTGCCCATAATATTTAACATCTCATTCTGCACTTTTGGGCATGTGTATTGGTTACAAGGCTTACTAAGCCAACGCTTCAGCACATCATCATCCTCTGCTCTAAGCTGTATTAGCTGAACAAAGTTTCCCCCATCACTCTCATGTCCACGTAATGCTAGACCCTGACGAGCAAGGAAACTAACTGATTGTACTATTTTCAGCAAGCATGATCTGGCCTCTCTTTGCTGCTGCATCTTAACTGATGATAACTGTGTTTCAATGCTTCTGTGAAAGTGTGTGTGTGTGTGTGTGTGTGTGTGTGTGTGTGTGTGTGTGTGTGTGTGTGTGTGTGTGTGTGTGTGTGTGTGTGTGTGTGTGTGTGTGTGTTGTGATAGCAACTTTGTGTGTGTGACTGTTTGTGTGTGTGACACTCATGTGTTTGAAATTTCTCAATGGCTTTTTTCCAGTTCTTAAAGCCAGAAACCACAAAGGCTTACCTGCCTTTTGAATGCCTCTTTACAATAGAAACAAAACACCCCCCTGCATTTGGCACATAATGAACCCAAGGAAAGTCCCTAAACCATTTTTCCTGAAAGGTAAGAGTCTTGTTCAGCAGATGCTGGGGGGGGATGACTCTTGGGTCAGGTTGATTGGGCTTGTGGTACACATCCTCTCCGTCATCTCTCTCAGACTGGCTCCTCTCACCCTCATCTCTCTCAGACTGGCTATTGGTATCCTATTTGTTAAAAGGACAACATTGTGGTTTGGAGTCCATGGAAGGGTACTTGAGCCGTACTGAGAAAGCTGTGGGAGTACATGGCAAACATTTATGTATTATGTTAAACATATAGGCTATATATGGATGTATTTAAAAAGAGAGGGCAGGCCCTGCTGTCTGTCTGTCTGGGGTACTAGTCCAGATCTGAAGAGGAGCCAGAGTTATGAGTTAAACCTGCAACACGAAGCAGTGGCATGTTGCTACAAAGCCTCAATCAAGTAAAAGACCTTGATACCTGTTTGATAATTCTGTTATTGAACAGGTATAATAAACAACCCTGATAAATATCTGTCTTCGGGAGTATTTCAGCTGGCCTTGACACCGCAAGCTATCAAAGCAATTGTAACCCTCCAGAACAATCAGTCTCCTGTATTCTGTCCCAATGACATAAGAGCAGTAATCAACACGCAACCCCTGATGGCCTTGAAGGGCCATCCAACTATGATTGGATTATTAAGATGCATGTATACACCTTAGTAAAGCTAAAATCGAATCAAATTGGGTTACTCATAGTCGAATTAAGACCCCTAGATAATGCAATTCATAGTCGAGTTAAGCGTGCATGTACAGAGTCGAATTGGATTATGCGTTGAATTGCGTTCTGCGCATGCTCGAGATCTTTTCCCCGGGCCGTGAGCCGGAAGTAGAAGGAGACGATAGTTGTGTTGTTGTTGTCGCCGTCAGAAAACGAGAAACTGCGATTTATTTTAAAAGGTGGCGCAGAAGATGGAGGAAGCCGATTAATGTAGTTACCCCCTATAAGAATTGTGTCCCGGCCGCGGGAGTGTGCATGGCATGCATTCATTAAAGGTGGAAGCACACAGACACTACACTTCGATTTCACCCAAGGCTGAATTAAAAGTACATGTTTTTCAAAATGTGGGAGGTTGTACAACGAGGTTGTAAAGTAGTAACTTCGGGCACATCTGTCAAAATAAATGTTTTTTTCTCCCGACGTGTTTACGATCTTTATTCATTCATTGCGCCGCGGCGGGGAATGCCGTATACAGATGGGCGGCGGAGGGGCTGCTCCGGCGGGAGAAAGATGTTTTCAGTAGACAGCTGTCAACTCACTCGTGCCAATGTAGTTACCCCCTATAAGGAGTGTAGCATCAAAGTCCTTCTAGGCAAGTCCTCTCACTCGCGGCCATATTGGCCACGCCTTTCGGGCAGCTATTTGGTCTTAACAAGACCAGGGCCCTATCTAATGAATAGGGAGAGAGCTGGATCTCCATTTCCCGAGCACTTTTTCTTACAGGTAAGCTTGGACTGCGCATGCGCAATGCTTCACGACAGTTTTAATTTACGGCATAACAACACCGGCACTGACAGCAAGACGTCATCGCTCACGGGCAGCTATCCCAGAGATCATGCCGCAACTTTGGATAAAGCAAGAGATCAACAACGTAACTTCAACCTTGCCTGTATCTGATTTGGTATTGACTGCTTAAAGCCCATGTCTGTTTGGATAAATAAAGATGATGCATCACACAAGTTTGTGTTTAATAATTTATTTCTGGAAAAGAACAGTGAAAGTCAGCTTTAAAAGTTAACTTTTGCTCCGAGCCAACAAGATAACAGGTTATGTAGCATAAACTAAACTATAAACACAACGATCAATAAAAAATCTATAAAAATAAAATAGTATAAAATGCTGATCATATGTTTTAAAGTGTAATGTAATATAAAATCTGGTGCGTATCATGAATATGTTATGTTTTGCGCCCCAAAAAATTGGCGCAATTGTCCTTTTTTGAAAATATCATTTTGAAAGTTTGACATTACAAGTCTAGATAGGCTACTGTCAAATAAAACATGCCACGTTTGTGTGCTTTTTATGGCTGTGACAACAGAGTGGGGTGTGGGCGTTCATTTTTCGCCCTGCCAAAAGATGACAGAAGGTAGGTAATTGGTCGTATAAACTGGGTGTTGTGCCAGAGACACTTGGTTGTGCGCAAAATATTAGCTAGCTTGCTAAGTAACGACATAGGGCACCATAACCGTCAGGACTGGTTAACCACTTAATGATCAAAACCATTTTAAAATACTTTATAATGGTGCTGCGGATGGATCAAATATTAGTCAAAAGCGTTTCAGCACAATATAATTATTGAGTATGTTATATTATGGAGGTGTGGATTATGTTGTTCAGCCTTATTGAGTAATGGCATGTAAAGAATAAAAATGCCTGTATGATTATGCATTCTGTCAAAATAATGAAAAGATAAGTCATATTCTAATGAAGCCTTTTTATTTATACTATAATCAACACAGGAGAGAAAAGTGGCTTTACAATGCCAGGAGGGCTGATCTGTCCTCCCGCATGTCAAAAGTCGAGGCAGAGAAAGGGGGCTATGTGGTAGATCATTTCAGGCCAAAGGACCTAAGCTTTAAAGTATGTCTACATCTGGCAGGTTCAAAATGGTTTCAGTATGCATATTTGCATAGGACATGAACTAGACTTTGTATGATATCACAATCAGAAGACTTTAATACAAGACTCAAAACACACACACACACACACACACACACTTTCTATGAATCATTAATTTGAGCAATTTCATGTGCAGATTTAAACAGTTAAATATTCCTTTACTAAGGGTGCAAGAAAACGTCTGGCTCCAAATGCTGTCCCAGTCCTTTTCCAGCAGCAAAACCCTGTGCGACAGGAAGAAAGAGGTAATGAAAACAAAAACTGCACATGCAATGGTACCAAAAGCACAGGTATCATAACATCTTGAAAGGTATTTTCCGATTGGACAGATGGTACCTACCAACCCTCTGGCTCAAGGACTAATACTTTGTTCAATATTACATTTTTTCCTCTGATTCATAATTGAGAAAAAGCTAAATAAAGATTCCACCAAGATACTATCAGCGTAATGAGTAGAATATCTACATACCTTTTCTGTCACCACCACTCCTTTGCTCAATCCATGTCACAGCAGTGAGGAAATCTGGTCATCTAGGCAGAGTTTGAAATAAACACCCTGATTAGTGGACAGTCACTGCTATGGTAGGGTAGTTGGGTTAGGTTCTTTCTTTATGGATGTGGACATGGAAAGCTACATGAATAGGTCATATAATTTCTGTCACAGCCTTCTTGACCCCCAACCAATCTGTCTTAAAAAGTGGCCACTCCACTGAAATTTTTTTTTTATTTTTTATTTTTTTATTACTTTATTTTTACAGGGACAGTGCACAATTAAGGTAATTGTACCAGAGTTAGCTGACAGCTAATTTACATCTGTTGTCCCTGGACAGGCAGGCAGAAGAAACAACGACCATCAGTACACTAAATACAATACATAAAAATGAGACAATACATAAAATTCCATCAATGTGATGAGAGTACCGGCCTGTCAATCATAGGTGGTTACACTTTTGTGTTTCTTTTAGCCAGAGCTTTAGGCTGGACTTAAATTCTACTAGGCTTCCTGAGTCTCTTATGTGTGTAGGTATAGAATTCCACCTCCCTATGACTTTAATGGAGAAGGCAGATTGTCCAAAAGCTGTTCTTTTGAACTGTGGCACCCAGTCACCCCGAATAGATGCTCTAGTCCTGCCAGCTCTGCCACTGCTGGGGCAGGATAGGCATTCTATAAGGGGAGGGGGTGCCAGGTTATGAATAATTTTAAACATCAGACAAACATCAGAGTAGAACATGAAATTATCAAAATCGAGAAAATCATATTTTTTAAGAATGTTACAGTGATGATAATCCTTTGGTTTTTTATCTAGTGTTTTTAAGATGTGTTTATAGAGTGAGTAAACAGGCTTCAGTACAGTTACACCGGCCTGTGACCAAGTTGTTATACAGTAAGACAGATGGGGGAAAATCATAGTCTGCACAAAGAGTTTTGCAGTAAATGGAGACAACTGGTGCCTGATGCTCTTAAAATTATTCAGATTAAATTTAACATTTTTAATGACCCTTCTTACTTGCTTTTTAAAGGACAAGTTTGTATCAATTTCAATGCCCAGATACTTAACGTGTGTCACACATTTGATGACCTCGCCATTAATTAGAATATCAGGGTTAGCTGAATTATTAATCCTCTTTGTGAAATACATACAATTTGTTTTACTAACATTAAGGGTTAGACAAGAGTTTGCTAGCCAATCTGACACCTTGCTCATTGCAGTAGTCAGATTGGCTGCAACATCATCTTTGTTTCTTGCATGGGTAAAAATCACAGTGTCATCAGCATACATTTGAGTGCAAACATCTGGACAAGCTTGAGGAAGATCATTAATATATATACTAAATAAAATTGGTCCTAAAATAGACCCTTGGGGGACCCCTACTGTACAGTTTGTAAAAGAGGAACGCTTATCACACTCTTGTGCACTGTTTCCTTTGGTTTAGGTAGGACTCCATCCAGGTCAAGGCATTGGCTGACAAATTAAATTTGGAAAGTTTAGAAAGTAAAATGTTGTGATTAACTGTGTCAAAGGCCTTCCTTAAATCTAAAAACACAGCCCCAACAACACCGCCTTTGTCAAGATAGTTTTTGATTTGTTCCACAAAAAAACAATTTGCTGTTTCTGTTGAGTAATGCTTTCGAAAACCAAACTGCATTGGGTGAAGGCTAAAATTGCCTTCATTTAAATGAGAAACCAACTGATCACAGACAACCTTTTCAGCAATTTTAGAAGCTACTGGAAGGATACTAATGGGTCTGTAATTTGATGGAGTATTCCTTTCACCCGATTTAAAAACTGGGATTACTACTGCTGTCTTCCATGACGAAGGAAAGTATGAGTTCCTTATGGATAAATTGATCAAATGAGTTAAGGGTTTACATAGTATGGATTTATAATTTTTAAAAAGCCTTGCATCAAGATCAAAAACATCCATGGACCTTGAAGCTTTTAGACAGTCAAGTACTTTCATTACTGCAGATTCTGAGACATATTCAATATTTCAATATTCAATTGAAATAGCACTTGTCTATCGAAATAAAAATGCAATGCAATGCCCCATTGTATTGCACCATCTCTTCCTGCTGCACTTTCATCATCTTCTGTCAGTTTCTTGTTAGCTCATGGTACTCTGTTGTAGCTTGATTATTATTCCTCTTTTTACTTTGGACAAATACATAACTGTAAATGTAATACGGTTCCAGATTCCAACAGACTTACAAGTGCTGGTGAGATGGCTCAGGAGGAAATGTCCGTGGACTTCCACACACTCCTGGCAAAGAAAGATAAGGTAAAAGGGCATTCAAGACAGCAACTGTATATGCATAGAATCTGCATTTACAGAATGAAAGAATTGACAACCAGATGTTTTTGCAGACAATCAAAGACCTGAGAAAACTGCTACAGAGGGAAAGGGCCAAAATGTGCCAGTACCGCTACAGGGTGGTACAAGCTTAGAAACCTGCAGTTAAAGTATGCAGTAGTAACAACACACACACACACACACACACACACACACACACACACACACACACACACACACACACATTATGAATCATTAATTTGAGCAATTTCATGTGCAGATTTAAACAGCAAAAGGAAGTCCATGTGCTGGCTACGGACTGCCTGCCAAAAAAATCTAAGGAATTTGTGGATGGGCAGATAGCCCTAACACGGGCAAACAAACATGGTGAGCGGTATACACGAGAGCAGAAGAACATGGCACTGCGACTCTACCACCACAGTCCACGGTGCTACACCGAACTGAAAACAACTTTCCAGTTGCCTTCCAAAGCCACCCTGTCAAGACATCTGATGGGCAGTCTGGGGAGCTTTGAGGTACTTGTCTTTACGAGTGGCAGTATACAATGTTTTTTTTAGTGTTTAGTGAGTTACAGGAAGATCAGATCACATTTATTGACTAATGCAGAAAAACAGAAAAGTCAAAGGGGTTCACATACGTCTGAAATTAAACACTTAATTCCATAGCCTGGATTTCTCGCTGGGGTTTTGGCATGCATTAAAGCCAAAACAAAATCCATGGCAGAGGCAGACAAAATCTGCTCCATTGTCCTTGATGAGATGGCCATTAAAAATCAAGTGGAATACAATCGGCGGCTTGATTCCATTGAAGGCCTTACCACAAAAGGCGAAACCGCAAAACAAGCCATGGTCTTCATGGTTCGAGCCATAAGTGGCAAATGGAAGCAGGTAATAAACAATATAGACATGAAAATGTCAATGTCACATTCACTTCTAAAAACATAGCCCACTAGAAGAACACTGCACATACTACCATGAATTTATTTTGTAGGCAATAGGATACTTCCTGTCCAAATCAGCAATGGCCAGTGAAGACATCGCTACAAGGCTGAGAGAGGCAATCACCATCGTGGAAGGCTCTGGACTAAGCGTATGTACTAATGTATACACAAAGGGCAATACTAGTATTTTTTAAATCCAATTACCATCCAATCACCACTTAACCACTCAAGTGAGTGAACCACACACACACACACACACACACACCTCCAAATCTAACCAAAGTCTCAATGCATGTTAAATAACATCTAGGGACAGTTGTTGGGATCAGAATAAAACTCTGCCCATCAATTCACTTAAGACAAAGAAACTGGTTCATGTGTCAATCACCATCTAGCCCTCTCCTTACTCCTCCCCATGACACTGAATAACACAGTTTTGTGTCATACAATCATTTTGTAAATGATCTATTTGTTTGTGTACAACAGTGACTTGGATGAAGATCAGATTACATTTCAAAAGAATACTGAAAAATGTGGAAAATGTGTCTTACTTTCAGGTGAAATGCGTGGTTTTGACCAGGGGTCGACGAACGTCAAGGCCATGAAAATCTTAGGAGCCTCACTGGACGTTAATGCAGACAGTGATGAATCTCACTGCATTAATCTGGGCAGGAAGATTCCGCTCATATTTGATGTCCCTCACCTGATGAAGTCCATCCGGAATAACCTTAAAAAACATTCTATAAATGTAATTCATGTTTGTTTTTTTACATAACTATTACATATGTACTCTAAATACTGACAGGCTGCATACAGTAGGGTAAGCATATCATTAAGATTACATTATTGGAGTGATGGGAAATAAGGTTTTCTAAATCTTGAATCTATTGTGGTCCTCTAGATTGGAGGGAATGAGGTATCCTGGAGGCATCTGGAGGATTTCTACTCCAGGATAAGAAGAATGTTATCCGGATGGCCCCCAAACTCACAGAACGGCACATACATCTGCCTCCCTTCACAAATATGAGCGTGAAACTGGCTACCCAGGTGTTCAGCCACTCTGTCGCAGCTGGTAAATTCTGTGCAAAAATAAACACCACACACACACACACACACACACAACACAATAAAACTACATATGCATAATATAAAAAAAGCAATTGTCCAGCCACCAAAACAAGTTATAAAAACTAATGTGGCCCTTGATGTCAAAAATGTTCCCCACCCCTGGCATAAACAAACATACTAAACCATCTGATTTCCCCCCTTCAAGGAATGAGGACCATGATTGTCCACAGGACTTTACCTGAGGAGGCTCTCCACACAGCCAATTTCTTTCAAAGAATGGACCAACTATTCGACGTCCTAAACTCAAGGTAAACTAAAGGCAATCACAATAATTATTTCACAAAGACTGATTCATATTAGCCCTGGATGAAGATGGCAAGTATTGTAGGAAAAAAATGTTATTAGAGAAAGCACCAAGTATCATTGGTTCAATTCACTGATGATAATTCACATTAAAATCTGAAGGAGCCTGAGGGACACCAAATGGTGGAGGAGGCCTCTGATGGCCAATACGGGCCGGCTAACCTACCTCCGTGATTGCATGGCATGGATCATGACATGGAAGTTTGGGTGAGTTGTGGCTAGAAGAATTGCAAGAGATATAATCTGAAGAAGCACACATGACATCTTTCACCACTGTCTTACAAAGACTTTTCTTAAGTGCGTATGGCGACATTAGATATTATCACATCCTTCCATCCAGGTCCAAAAGATCACCGCCGTCTCACTCAGGCTTGGTACTGAGCCTCCGTAGCGTCCTCAAGCTACATGAGGAGCTGAGGAGAGAGGGCGTGCATGTGCTACGCACTGCAAAACTCAATCAAGACTGCCTGGAGGTATTGTTCAGCCAACATTAGAATCCTTTTAGTTCCAAATGCTTTTTAGATTTTCTGACAATCGTGTACCTACCGATTTTTGCAGAACCTCTTTTCGGTCATAAGAGGGAAGGGAGGACACAGGTTCCACCCCACGGCCAGGGAGTTTTCTGCAGCTTTGAGGAGTGCATCAGTGGGCAGCATCATTGGCATACAGGGGTGCAACACCAACTGCATTCCTGATGACGCAACTCAGTTGCTGCAGGTAAGATCAATGCTGAAATCTTCAAGGAATCTATAACATGCAATGTCATGGAAGAAAATGTTTTAGAATGGCCAACAGTCCCAACTGTAATCACAATCCTGATGGAACTCACCCCATCCTTCTGAGGTTTTTAAATAACACAGGACTGAATACTTAATCCTAATACATACATTTGGAATGTGTTTTTATGCTTTAGACTGACTCACAGTTGACTTCAACTGTGGCCCCCGAGCAGGCCATTGAGCAGGTAATGATAATGTGTCTGAATACAACAAGAATCACACATTAGGCTTAACATCTATGATCATTATTTAAAAACAAACAAATGAATTCTGACTTACTTTGGCATTGGCCATCACAGGGAATCCCTCACCCCGATGCCAGCTATGTGGAGCAGGAAGGTGGGCAGGAAGGGGAGCAAGAGGCGCTGACCTACGTTGCTGGGTGGGTCACCAAAAAGGTGGCAGAAGAACCCGACCTTGGCCAGTGCTGGGAGTGTGAAAGAGTGCTGGTGAAGAGAAACAACAGAGAGCACATTTACAGCACTGCTACAAGGGAGGGTTCCTTCATTCAGGCCAAGAAATTCCATTCATCAGCCAGCCTCCATGAGCCTACTGAGGCCTTTCAGGCCTGCATCGCTAGGTGCGAAAGCAGCATTAAAAGGGAGCTGCCAAGAGTCTGGGCAGCAAAGGGGCTGGCCCAGAAAGTGAAGGAGGCCCTGCAACGCAGCGGGGCCTTTGATGAGATCCACCTCCAGCACCCGACTCACTCCAAGGCCATCGAGGCTATTGCCTTGAACAAATTCATAATGTGCAGGCTTGGGGCCGAAATAAAGGCACGGAACCAAGTGGCTGCCCAAATAAAAAAAAGAAACAAAAAGAATAGCAGAAAAAGAAAGTGCCTTAATATAAATGAATAAAACCATTCCACCAATAACAAAAGTCTTGTTTTCAAACCTCTATTACTAGCTGCTACACTACCGATTCTATTAATTCGACGCTTCGTTTGAAGTCAGCACACTAAATTAAAGGGGTCTTATGTTAGCAATGAAGTCACAGCAACAATGTCTAGTGTTCAATGTGTTCAAAGCTAATATTTTATAATTTTTACTAAAACCAACACAAACAACACCTATACGGCTCTTATCGCTAGCTAGCTAGCGTCAGTTGACTAATTCACCATCATGTGAAACGAAAGGACGACAAAAAACAGAAACTACATTGAACAACGATGGTGTACCAAAGTTGCAGTATAGTTTAAATACATACCATTCTTTGTTGGTAGTCAAAGTTTTCCAGTCGATGCTGCTTGTGCCGCTCCAGCTGCTGGTTCTTCCCTCCTGATTGAAAATAACTTCCAAGTGTCGCAAAAAGCGTGACCGCGTAGGACATGCAAAATTATTGGAGCAACGGCACCGGAAGAGGCGGGACATGTGCAAACAACTGCCATCTTGGCGTTACGAAGTTTCCCCATGCATTTCAATGGGTGATTTTTTCAGTGATGTGTCTCCTCCTTCTATAGTGTCTCTGGTAGCATCATCAACATGCATTCAGTACACACTACGCTTCGATTTCACCCAAGGCTGAATTAAAAGTACATGTTTTTCTAAATGTTTCTCATCAACGAGGTTGTAAAATAACTACAACCATTATTCATTCATTGCGCCGCGGCCAAACGGGGGTATTCTCTGATATTATGAATCTTAGAGACTGCGTCGGGTTCTCCGACTCTCTGGTACTTCCACAACAAGTAAAGACTCCTAGTGGGGTTTATCTCACCCATGGGAGAAAAGGAATTGGGGGAAATTAACTTTGCCTTTGACTCTCTGAAGTCCAGATTGAAACAAACATGGAGGAGAAAGCGATGTTTCAGCAGACAGCTGTCAGTTCACTTCGGGTCCATATAATTTCTCAGACGCTCCATTGTTCCGACCTCTCTGTCATATGCGGACTTCTCCGCCGGCAGGGCCAGCTCCTCCGGCTGGATGCTGCATACGACCGAGAGGTCGGAACAATGGAGCGTCGGAGAAATTATATGAACCCGAAGTGAACTGACAGCTGTCTACTGAAAACATCTTTCTCGAATGCCGCCTGAGTTTGTTGTTGCTGGTGACGTAAAGAGGTCAACCGGTGACTCTATTACCACTAGTTGAAATGGGCACAGCGCCACCTATCGTACCGGGGCATGACACGCTTCGGCCAATGAATCGATTTACTCACCGCCATTTATACCCGGACAATTGCAGTTGTCCAATTGCGGAGCATAATCGAACTATGGCTTTAATTGGATTAAGCTGTGCATGTAAACGTACTGACTGTGACCTCAGACCAGCTATCTCCACTATCTTCCCTCTTCCCCACCGTACCACCGCATGGCATAAAACTGTGGTTGTATCGGGCAGTCTTTTGGAGAGTGTTAAATCTCTCTCTCTCCCTCTGCCCCCCTCCCTCCCTCATTCTCTCCCTTTCCTTCCCTCCCTCCCTCTCCCTATCTTCCCCTCCCTCTCTCAACCTTCCATCCTTTCCCTCCCTCTGTCTCTCTCCCTGTCTCTCTCTCTCCCTCCCTCTCTCTCCCTCCCTCTTGTCTCCCTCTCTCTCCCTCCCTCCCGCCCTCTCCACCCTCTATCTCTCAGATCACAGGCAGCTGTGTATTTCTGACAGGGATAGGCGCTGAGAAGGTAGAGATCAGTCCAGAGCTCTATATTCTTTAATCCATAGATTTACTGAATCATTATTTTGATCAGATTTATTGTGATTTCCATAAAAGACAAGGAGACATGATTGATTAATGATTGATTGATATATTTATTGAGTGATTGGTTGGTTGATTGATTGGTTGATTATGTACTGCAGATGGAAAGAAAACTTCTCCATCAACCAACTTTTCTAATATATAATGCAGTACTAAATTAGTATTGAAGTAGAATGTCAGAACTGTTAGTACTGTAGTAACATGTTAGTACTGTTTGTACTGTAGATATGATATCTATATTCTATCTATGATAGAACTATGTGACTAATGTGAATAATATTAGTACTATGTTAGTATTATTGTAATACTGAAGTACATTGTACTTGTACTATTCTTTGTTAGTACCATATTAACAGGGACGTTAGTAGGATTTTAGGACATTCAGGGCACAGATTTACATTCAAAGTACATTAAACATTTATTGACAAGCTACAGTACCAGACTAGACACAAAGTGCCAAGTAGTGTGGAGTTAATCTGCTGATTGGATAACAGAGATGGATCACTGAAATCCTATTATTTTTTAAAGGTTTAATGCATGATCGGAAGGATAGATTAAAAGATCAATGGATATCTTTGTATTAGTTTCATTGCTTTGAGACCATATATTATATATATGGTATATATATGAGTCCTATTCATAAAACATTTGGGGCTTTAGCCTCCAACCCTTGTGCCTGAAGATGCCATGTATACTAAAATTGAAGCGCTATGATAGTGCTGATACTGTAGGACTATAGATATATTTACAGATGAGACATTTTATTCCCTTCCTGCTGTTGCTGCTCCAGCTATGCAGCTGTGGTAAGTTTGCTACCTTATATTATCTACTACAGATACCAGTACTACCTTCTAAATACTGCATATACTACCTACCGGTACTACTTTTTAATACTGCCTGCTACTACCTTCTCCTACCTACTATTACTTTAGTTTAGTTTTAGTTTTATTTCTTTGTGCAAGATAAACAAGATGAAAATAGAAAAAAAGGATGCACATAGACATACATAAATGCACGGGTGGGACAGAAGAAACCCCAGAGGGCTTATAAAGGATGCCCACCTACCGACTATCACTACCTTCTAATACTGCATATACCACCTTCTACTTCTGTGATCTTCAACTACGATCTCTGTGTTCTTGGGAAACACAGATACTGTATCGTAGTTTACTTCCTTCTCCTACCTTCTCTTACGGTAGGAGGAGACGTTTCTTACTGCTACATTAAAAAATACACAATCATTTTCTCGTGTCTTAAGGTGAACTACAGCGTCATCCTGAGGCCAGAAAAGTCACTGCAGGGCATTTATTTGCAGACCATTTATTCATTAAAGTGCTTAGTGTCCATTCAATGCCAAAATCATCTACTGTTCTCTTTCTGGGGTGTATCTAAGAAGGTGGATTGATTATTTAGAGCATAAACCTGCCACTGTGTCCTTCTGCCAGTTATCCTGTTGGGTATTCTCACGACTCTGTCCACTGTTTCAAATATAATGAATATACCATAAACTAAAGGACGGGTATGGTTTATTTGGGATGATCCAGACGGCTGGAGGAGGTCGTCCCCTCTCTGGATGCCCACAGCACTGCCTCCCCCTGGGAGCTGGACCCCGGGCCGGGGGTCCCCGAGGGGCCCCACCTGTTCGGGGAGAATGTGAACCTTCAGTGGATGACCTGGGAGGGGGTCCTCCCTAACGGCACGGTGAGCATCTTCAATGGCTACGCCGGGCACACTGATTACGTGTGTAAAGTCAACTGCGAGGCGGGCTTCTACAACCCCAGCATGGGGGACTTCTGCCTGTACCCCTACTCCGACCAGGAGTACACCTCCACCAAGTTCCAGGTCCTGGTCAACGTGGACCACTTTGAGTTCCTGGAGTGGAAGGAGGACTCGTACGGTTCCGTCCCCAGCATGCCGTTTGGACATGCCCCGGGGTGGACATCTTCTTGGGGAAGAACAAGTATGGTCTGGGCAAGGTGGTGAGCCTGCATGAAGCCTTCTTCCTGCCCTGGGAGGGGGACGAGTACTGGTACAAGAAGTACCAGGTGCTGAGCATCAACCGCGACGCCTACAGCCAGCACATCTCCCACGTGCGCTACGCCATCGACCAGATGGAGCTCTTCCACCACCCCCCCAAGGCGCTGCAGCTGGCCAAGGTCACCAACCTGGAGTGCACCAGTGTGGAGAAGAGAGTGTCCCTGGTGAAGAGCACCAGCACCCGGAAGACCTGGGACATCGGCCGCCAGACGCGCAACGGCTCCGTATCCACCATGACCTCCGGTCAGCTGATCTGCTGCTCCTGGAGGTACCGAGGTCCAAACGGAAGCTCAGAGGGGACAGAGCCTTTTCAGTTGCCGCTCCAAAATTGTGGAACGAGCTTCCCCTCCACATTAGACAGGCCTCCTCACTGTCCATTTTTAAAACTAGTCTTAAAACCCACTTTTATTCCTTGGCGTTCAACTCAGCATGAGACTCTACCTCTGTTTTAGTGTTGTATGGTTTGTTCTGTTCATTGTTTTTAATGTTTTTTATTTTAATTGTTTTATTTAAATTCTAAATTGTTTTATTGCTTTTAAACTGTTTTAAAAGCAATAAACAATTATTATGTTATATTTATTCTTCTGTTGCATTATGTACAGCACTTTGTTTCAGCTGTGGTTGTTTTAAAGGGCTCTATAAATAAAGTTGAGTTGAGTTGAGTTGATGAAGGCCCAGGTGCCCCTGCTGGGCCCCGGCACGGTGGACTTCACCAAGGAGCAGACGGTGAGCTTCGTTGAGGGCACCAGCCTGGAGGAGACCCTGGGCCATGAGGTGGCGGTGGAGCTGCTGGTGCCACCCAACCACTCGTGCACCGTGAGGATGGAGGGCCACAAGATGACCGCCGACTTGCCCTTCGCGGCGCGGCTGAGCTGCACCAACCCCCCGGTGGGGGAGATCAGCACGGTGGTGGAGCGGTGCCGGCCGGTGGCTGAAGCCGCACCTTGCGCCCCCCCGCCCCCAGTGTGGTGTTCGCTGGGTCAGCGTCAGTGTCGTCGTTAAAGCGACGAGTCAAATCTAAATAAAGCTCTCTCAAATCTTCCGGCTCTCCTAAAAATCGTTATTTCGTTTTATTATGTTTTTTTTTTCACTTTATTTGGGTTGTGAATCCCAAAAGTGCTGAATTGTTGGTAGACGGTACAATGCATGAAATATGAAGCAGATCAAATACTAAATATGATTATACCATCTTTACCATAGGCTATATGTTTCACATATTCAAGGAATTTCACTGGTATTTTGAATTTTCTGGAGCTGTCAAAGTGTGTGTGTGTGTGTGTGTGTGTGTGAGCGTGCGTGCGTGCGTCACTGCGTGCATGCGTGCGTGTTTTATTCAGCCCGCTGGAGGGCGCTGTGATCGGACAGAACAGGAAGAGGAAGAGAAGAGGACTCTGGAACCGTCTGAGTTCCAGTGTTATCATCATTCACCTTTGTACCTGCACGCTGTGTCTGTGGGACGGTTATGCGATATTTATCGATGATATTTCGTTTGTATACAAACCACTAACGACGTAAAAAGTACTTTCGGAAGTGAATGATAAACCGATATTTGAGTGGTGTTGTGAATGCTAATCCGTCACTATTATCACTTCAATGTCAGAAGTCAGAAGTGCCCAAATGTATAGAAATTATCCAAATAAGGGGAATTCCAAAGCGTGTGGATGAAGACATTGAGAATTATTGACAGATTTCGTCGTTGTGTGTCAGGCCTTTTCATGAAGCTCTTAAATTTTGCAACTATGCGAAACACAATCACCCGAGTTGTGAGTCGAGTTTTGCTGAATAAACGGTTCAGTCCGGTGATGGAGACGCAAAGAGACGCGCACCCCGGGGCGCACCGGAGGATGGTACGTCTGTCAACGGAGAGACACGTTCTACTTGGTTGTTTTTGCTATATTTTTCAATAAATAAAAACACTACGTCTTTGGAATTCTGTGAAAGGACATATTTTAGTGATTATATCCAAGCATATTGATATATTTTCCCTGTTTTATACTGATGTCCAGCCCGGGTTAGGGGGACAGAGAGGACAATGTGGTCTATTCTTATTGTTCCTGTGTGTGTGTGTGTGTGTGTGTGTGTGTGTGTGTGTGTGTGTGTGTGTGTGTGTGTGTGTGTGTGTGTGTGTGTGTGTGTGTGTGTGTGTGCATGCTGGATGTTCTGGTAGCTATGTGGTGTGGTTTCTACTAGGTGGTCTGGTTACTATGTGGTGTGGTTTCTACTAGGTGGTGGGGTTGCTATGTGGTGTGGTTTCTAGGTGGTCTGGTTGTAATGAGCTTGCTCACTGATCTTGGTTTATAGGTGATGGTGTAAGTGTCCTTTCTCTCTATGGTTGGTCGGTGAGGACCTGTGTATAACTGGTTGCTCTCTGTGTGGTTGGTCAGTGAGGACCTGTGTATAACTGGTTGCCATGTTGGTTTGCTGGGTGAAGACCTGTGTATAACTGGTTGCCATGTTGGTTTGCTTGGTGAAGACCTGTGTATAACTGGTTGCTGTGTGTGACAACAGGTGGTGGGTTTGGGCAACCCGGGGATGGAGGCGACCCGCCACAGCGTGGGCATGGCAGTGCTCGGTGCGCTCGCTGCCCGCCTGGAACTCACCCACCGTTGGCATGGTGACAAGCAAGTGTCCGGTGAGGTCATCGTCGCAACGATCCAGGACACACCGGTAATTCTACTCCGACCCAAACTACTGATGAACATCAATGGGGTGTCGGTGGCCAGGGCAGGTTGGTGACACAACTAGGGACGCCAACAAGTTAGTGTGCTGTCCGTAACATGTTGTGTGTTAACCGTACCATGTTGTGCATTGTCTACTGCGGTGTTCAGCTGTAAAATACGGTGTGCGAGCCGAAGACATCGTGCTGGTCCACGACGAACTGGACAAACCACTGGGAAAGACAGCCTTCAAAGATGGAGGCAGCGCCAGGTGACTAGGGTAATCTTATATTGGACTGGTAGATTAGTAGATAGACTGGGTAGTAGACTAATATATGTATATAATACAAATATCACAGGACGCTGATGGCGACAGGGCACTTGTTTTGGTTATGTTTAGGGTTAGTAGAGCTAGTGTTATTTGAGGTAGGTTAGGGTTAGTAGAGCTAGTGTTATTTGAGGTAGGTTAGGGTTAGTAGAGCTAGTGTTATTTGAGGTAGGTTAGGGTTAGTAGAGTTAGGGTTAGTTGAGGTAGGTTAGGGTTAGTAGAGCTAGTGTTAGTTGAGGTAGGTTAGGGTTAGTAGAGCTAGTGTTAGTTAAGGTAGGTTAGGATTAGTAGAGCTAGTGTTAATTGAGTTAGGTTAGGGTTAGTTGAGGTAGGTTAGGGTTAGAGTGAGGGTTATGTTTATAGATGGGTTAGGGTTATGTTCTGTTAAATGATCATATACACATGTCAGAATATCAGGACAGGACATACAAAGACCATTAGCCTTCGGGAGATTGTTAGGTATGGTTCAGTGGTTTGGAGACTACGTTTCTCCCACTCTATTGGGAGTCTTTGGCCAAGGCACCTCAGCAAACTGCAGGGGAGAGGGTCATGCACCTCACCTTGGGGGTTTGCATCTCCAAGCAAACATCATTTCAAAATTGATGAGTACAGGCGGCTGACAACAGCTGATTTAGTGTGGGTACATCAAATGAATATTTTCATTGAAACTTTCATTGAACTATTACTATATTAAATAACTAGTTCTACAAGAAACACTACTACAAAAATGACATTATGCTACTACCACTACTGATACAAAATACTACTGCTGCCGAAAGGACTGCTAGCTTTCCAGTTGGCACTGTGGAGACCACAGCAATGACCCAGAAACCAAACACTTCTCAGACGCCACTTCAGGTGGTTTGTGTTAGAACTGGGATAGGGTTAGGTTAGGTTAAGGGTTGGGTTATTGTGAGGTAGGTTTTGAGTTGGCGTTAGGTTAAGGGTTTGGTTATTGTGAGGTAAGTTTTGAGTTGGGGTTAGGTTAAGGGTTGGGTTATTGTGAGGTAGGTATTGAGTTGGGGTCAGGTTTAATGTAATGTATATTGTTTGAATGACCTCTGACCCCAGTTCTCCTTCCAGAGGTCACAACGGCGTGCGTTCCTGCATGGACACGCTGCAGAGCGACGTAAGACTTCATTCAACTATTTATGACACCATATATGAAGTGTAACTATATATCATACATTATTATAGAACAATAAATTATATATATATATAGTCACCTCATCACCTATATCACTTATTTTGTACTGCTCATATTTCTGTTGTTCACTAGCATTGGAAGCTAAAGGGACAGACCAGTTTTTAACTGTATTGTTACAATGGATCAGGTAAGCCACTAAAATCGTGCTCTTGTTTTTTAAACCGGTTTAAAACATGACTGAACTGGACCCAGGTGATGCTGCGGCTGAGGGTGGGCATCGGGAGGCCGGAGGGGAAGGCGTCGGTGGAGCGCCACGTGCTGGGCCGCTTCTCCCGCGCAGAGGAGCCGCTGGTGGCGGCTGCGCTGCAGCACAGCGTGGACCTGCTACTGGCCCGGCTGGCCCCCAAACACCTGGAGGCCCCGGGCCCACCAGCATGGGGGGGGACAAACCCTGGGAGCTAGCAGAGTCTCTTAAACCCTGACATTCATTTTGACATTTAGAGCAGCAGTCGCTTTTATCCAAAGCGACTTACAATAAGTACAATTGTCAGAAGAAGGTGAAACAATATGTACGTTGTCGGTACAGTAAGGACCCAGGGCACAGACCCTAACCCCTGGAGCCTGGACCCGGACTCGGACTGAGCTGAGAACCGCCCTCAGTTGTTTGCTCTGATTAAAGATTATCATTTTAAAAAGTTTCCCTTGTTTGCTGTTTGAACCAGAAGACCACTCTGGTCCCTGCAAGCTTAGACCAGCGGGATCTATAGAGCTATGATAAAGACACTTCCAGTCAGAGGCCCTGGTCTACTTTTTCACCATGTTCTTCCACAGTGAGATTTAGACCTATATCTACAACGACCAATTCCATTACTTTGATCACAAGCTGTAGACTACTGACATAGCTTATCAGAAGAGTAGGCTATGAGTGTGGTTTGGATGTAAAGAGTTAAATCATAATGAATTAATAAAATACCTGAAAGACTTTATTCCTGTTGAACAAAATACAATAACATTCATTTGTGGGTGAGCATGTATGAGCGATTCATTCTGAAAGCTTTACTTTAAACCTAAACCTTTTATATTCGGCGGCGGGCATTGACGAAATGTATGATTATCAAAAGTGGTCTGCAGAAGCACCGTTTCGCCTCTATACGCACGTGCCCACTGCGCCCCGCTGCTATTAATTCATTAATGATTTTAACGAGCTGCATGCGCCGGTAGCGAGAGACAAGAACCACCGCGAAGAGAGAGTATACCATGCTGGGATGGGGGTGGGGTGGATCTTGGGTGGCGGCAAAGAGGGGTTTGGGAATGGACACAACATTGTTCTCTCGGACCCTTCTGTCCTCGCATCACAATGGCATCGGACACACTTGTGGAGCCTGCGCTGTGTGTGTGTGTGTGGGGGGGTGTCTTTCTCCTCCAGCCCACCCTGTCCCGGGCCACTTTCCCAGCCCCTCCGCCCATCACCTCTCGCCGCTTCACCAACGTCCTCAATGACTCGCTGCAGGGGTCCTCGCTGCACACACTCACTATATATACACATTTCATGTATTTTTCATTAATTTAATGCATCGTTATCTTGGCCTATGGATAACCCTCTAAATATAAATGTAAACTGTCTAAGTATGTATTTAGCCCGTGTTTTTGTCAAGTAGCCTATTGCTTATACTTCCGATGGCTTTTAAACATTACTTGAAAAATAAAAAATAGGCACAGCCTTTTCGCGCTATAAATTTAACAATAACGATAGGCCTGTCATAAAAGCATGACATTTTCTGATGTAAAAATGCATACATCAACAGTTAATACAAACAAATAATGAATTTCGTACTTTTGACAACGCTGAGAACGTTTTATTTTGGACTGTGACCGTGACTGGTGAGTGAGCGATCAATGATCGATTGATTCCGCAAAATCAAAGCTACTTAGCTACCAGATGATCGATGTATGTGTGATCGGAGCTGGAGGTTCCGCATGGTGTTGGGCAGATGCTGAGCCGGGATACCCCGTAGCCTAGCAATCCGTGGGCTGTGGCACGCGGAGGGTCCAGAGACCACTGAGATGTTCAGCCAAATAAACATCAACACATCGTGGCTCCACAGACTCTGTACACTCCTGAACTCACAACTCTAAACATTGAGTTTTCAAAGATTTGGTTTCCATTACAGTTTCCTGTTACAGCTTATTTAAGTACTACCGGGCCTACTGTAGGCCCAATATGTAAAAAACAGCATGTATGTAGGCCTATATGTATTTCATTAATACACAGGATCAGATATTATAATCCCTTGTGCCAAAAGAGCCCCTGCCCAAACTAACCTTACAAGCACACTGGCCACTAAGCTACCAACCAATAGTGAAAAACACAAGACAAATGGCCCATCTAACAGCAGTATGCAGTATGCAACATTTCATTGGGGTTATCAAGTGGGCACCCTCTTTCACAGATGTTTCGTTAAGTTAAGCCCACGATGTATATATATGTCAGAACTTACGGAGCTTGTAACTATACATTTTGATTAGGCTTGGGGGGTGAAAGTGACCTCGTACCAAACTCACCCTCACTGTACAGTCAGGGCATGTTCACATTAGAAGTATGACTATCTTTTTGGGGCAGGTCGTTGTAACACAGGCGCTAATTCATCTTAACTGGAGCTAATTTGATGGGGAATTAACTGATCATCTTTGACTGCAATATATCCGCTAGTATCAGGAGGAGGTCAATACGTGAGTGTGTGTGTGTGTGTGTGTGTGTGTGTGTGTGTGTGTGTGTGTGTGTGTGTGTGTGTGTGTGTGTGTGTGTGTGTGTGTGTGTGTGTGTACAGTTTGGGCCTCCCATACATTCTGAGCAGGAGGTGAAAAGGCAGCAGCTGGCAGGTCTTTAAGAGGCAAATGAGCATCCATAGAGGATGTACCCCCCACCCCCCTCTCCCCCTCCCCATGAGAAGAGAATCTCTCCCCCCCCCCCAAAGCCTCATGATGGACAGCAGTAGGAAGAAAGAGATGGATAGAATGAAGAAGTGGAGAGAGGACAGATGATATATACCATAATGGATCAGTGCATAGAGAATATAGAGTAGGCCCCATAAAGAGACTCCAGTCCTCCTTAGGCTGAGAGAGGGTCATGGTCTGCAGGGCTATCCCGGTCGACCACAATGCAGTATCGCTTCTCTTACTTCCTCTGTGCCATGTAGTTAACACTCCCCAGAGTGAGGCGAATATAAACATGATGAGAGCAACTACAACAACACAAGCAAGGAGAACAAATATAGCGTTTTAAACAAATAATGTGACAAAGCAATATCCCAAACACGTAAAAGAAACGGGTATCCCTCTCGCTGGCCTCTTGCTGCTTAGACAGTTCTTGACAGATTTATGGACAGGCAAATCTGCTCAAGACGCAAAAGGCGCCCATGGATTCAACTCAATGATGTTTAGGGTTGCCATTGTAAATCACTCCCTCTGAAGCATTCTCGGAAGTCCCGCCCTCTCTCTCATTAATAACACATACTAGGCCTAATTTGAATTGTATTATTGTTTTCACCAAATGTAATCAAATTGAATCCAAACTCGCCACCTGCTGTGGCTCTGCCTGCAGCGCCTACCTGTTGCTGCTCTCCCCATAGCTCCACCTGTAGCATACCTATAGTTCCACCTGTAGCATACCTATATTTCTCCCCATAGCTCCACCTGTAGCATACCAATAACTCTACCCATAACTCCACATGTAGCATACCAATAACTCCACCTGTAGCATACATATAGCTCCGCCTGTAGCATACCCATAGCTCCACCTGTAACATACCTATAGCTCTCTCAATAGCTCCACCTGTAGCATACCTAGAGCTCCACCTGTAGCATACCTAGAGCTCCACCTGTAGCTCTCCCCATAACTCCACCTGTAGCATACCCATAACTCCACCTGTAGCATACATATAGCTCTCCCCATAGCTCCACCTGTAGCTCTACTACCTGTCCTGTAGCTCTACTACCTGTCCTGTAGTTTTACCTGTAGCTCTACTACCTGTCCTGTAGCTCTACTAACTATCCTGTAGCTCTACTAACTATCCTGTAGCTCTACTACCTGTAGCTCTACTACCTATCCTGTACTCTACTACCTGTAGCTCTACTAACTGTCCTGTAGCTCTACTACCTGTCCTGTAGGTCTACCTGTAGCTCTACTACCTGTACTCTACTACCTGTAGCTCTACTAACTGTCCTGTAGCTCTACTACCTGTCCTGTAGGTCTACCTGTAGCTCTACTACCTGTCCTGTAGCTCTACTACCTATCCTGTACTCTACCTGTAGCTCTACTAACTATCCTGTAGCTCTACTACCTGTCCTGTAGGTCTACCTGTAGCTCTACTACCTGTCCTGTAGCTCTACTACCTGTAGCTCTACTACCTGTCCTGTAGCTCTACTACTTGTCCTGTAGGTCTACTACCTGTACTGTAGCTCTACCTGTTGACTACCTGTAGCTCTACTACCTGTCCTGTAGCTCTACCATTAGGACTACCTGTAAATCAACTACCTGTAGGACTACCTGTAGCTCTGCTACCTGTAGCTCTACATAACTTTTCCAATGGGATCATTTTCCAAGGCACAGTCAAAGTTCTTTCGCTTTAGAGGGTTGTTAAAACCAACATTAAACCATAAAACCGGGGTGTAGTAATTCAATAACACTTTCTCAATTTAGGTTTAAAAAACAATCACATAATTGTTACTTCCAATGTCCGAGTCGGCCTCTAGATACTCACTATCCCGAGGGATATATCACAATTTCTCTCATGGACTGGTGGTCTTCCCTTTTGACACGGCCAAGAGACATGTCATGCCGGGCAGACAATATGTATCTGAGGTTAACAGTGTTTGGATTGTATCAAATCAGCCAGTTGTTTCTTTAAGAGGCGCTGCTTGGTGATTCGCAGCTGCTGCTGTGGTGGAGTGGCGGTCAGAGGAAAGCAGATTCATGACTCCATGCAGCACAATAGGCATTGATCGCCCGCTGCTGTTATTCAAATCAGTACCAAGGGAGGTCCGTCCCCCAGCACATTTACCGTCCGCCTCGGTCACACCGGTATTGTTGGAGGGGATCAAGAAGAGGGCCTTTTTGTTGAGGTCCAGGGCCAGTGGACATACAGGAGCCTGGGTTCCGGACGACTACGACCGCCGGATGAGGGGCCAGGAGCCCGGGTTCTGGACGGGGACCGCCGGGTGAGGGGCCAGCCAGGGGAGAGAGTGCCCTAAGGAGAACCGGGAGAGGATTCATCCAATATCATCATGGGGTAACAGCTCATTGAGTGTTCCAGAGGATTGGTTAAATGTGTGTGTTGGGTGTTTTGAAGCATGGGGGGGGGGGGGGTTAACAGGTGGAAAGATGTTTCCGCAGACTTCAAATAAATAATAATAATAATACATTTTATTTATAGTGCCCTTTTCATTTGGGATGAATAGGTAAAGCTATAGTGTATAGAAACAAGTGTGATTCAATCATCTTTACATTGGACTGTGTTTGCATGGGCCTATCGAACAACAACAGAATAGCCTATAAGTTATAACCAATAACCGATGGTTTAAAATCTAAATTATAAATCATATACCAACTAGACGTCAAAAAGTGGCCTCAAGTTTTGTAAGGATGCACCTTCTTATCCATAAATACAATGGTTAATAAAAGCTAAAGGTATGACTGAATCAATGTTTCTTTATGGTTAATTAAACCTAAAGTTATGACGAATCATAGTTTCTGAACTGTTGAGCCCAGTAATGCCATGCTTAATTAAACCTAAAGGTATGACTGAATCAATCAGCCCAGTTAACTGTTGAGCCCAGTAAATGCAATGCTTAATTAAACCTAAAGCTATGACTGAATCAATCAGCCCAGTTAACAGTTGAGCCCAGTAATGCAATGCTTAATTAAAGCTAAAGCTATGACTGAATCAATCAGCTCAGTTAACTGTTGAGCCCAGTAATGCAATGCTTAATTAAAGCTAAAGCTATGACTGAATCAATCAGTTAACTGTTGAGCCCTCGCGGCTGATTGTCCAAACGCAATTCTTGTGACGTCACAAATCAGAGTGTTGTGCATGGACGTCTGCCGCGGGACGTCTCCTGAACACCTGGAGGAGACAAGGTCTTGTTTATTCGTTTGGTGTTTGATGTGGCAAACAAATGAAGCTATTAAAGGCCACCTTGTATCGATATCATTTATTTTTGTGTGCTTTCTATGTTCTATCAATTTAATGATTTGTGAATTAAAATTGAACACAAAGTGGAGTGTGTTTTTTTGTTATTTTTAAGATAAGCTGATATTTTTTAGTTGATGAAAACGACCACAAATAATTTCCAAGTAGATGAGCAGCAAAATAAAGTCTCTTCTTTCTGCCCTGCTGCTTCTTTTGTGGACTTTGTGGTGTTTTCAAATTAAATTAGCATAATTCTAAAGGATTGTATTATTTTATTTTAACAAACCGTGACCTTTCCAACCCATTCATCCCTTCATAAAGGGTGAATTACACCGTGGGTGAACAATAAAGGATTAAAAAGATCTTTAGGCCCACAACTCTTTCTTTCCTCTCTCCTGTTTCCTCAATGATTTATCATCCTGTAGTGTGATCAATACTAAATATATCGATTTATTGAAGGTATATTTAGTAGTCTACATGTAGGCCTATAGTTGACCTAGTGTTTGTCAATAATTGATTTTTAAATGACTATATTTAAATTGTACAACTACGATAAATGTAAAAGATTTATGAATGTATGTATGTATTTATAAACAATCAACATTTTATTAAATCTGATTATGATTATGATTATCTTATTATGTAATTTAGCCTATATCCTTAAATAGTGCCAGTATAGCGCTATGTGGTCGGAGTTTGGATAATAGTCTTTTCATTTAGAATGAGAAGCTAATATCTCTGGTTTCTATTTGTTGGTTAGATTACAAATTATAATTTTATTTTTTTCAAAGCACCCAAAAACATTAGAAATGTCACTGCAACATGATCATCATTCAGGGACACTATAATCAAGAAGGACTTAAGATAAACACTTTCATGTTGTTCCCTGTATGATGGGAGAGAACATAACTCTTATGTGAGGGAGTTTGTGTGATTCTCACCCCATCCTACTCTACATGCAGAAACAGGAGCTCTTGCAGACTTAACGTCCTACTAACAACTACAGTACTAACATAGTAGGCCTACCACTAACATAGTAGTCTACCGGAATACTAACACACAGTGCGTTTACATGACACTCAAGAAAGTCAAATTATTGGCTTAGTCCAACTATGATTGGATTATTAAGATGCATGTATACACCTTAGTCGAGCTAAAATCGAATCGAATTGGGTTACTCAAAGTCGAATTAAGACCCCTAGATAATGCAATTCACAGTCGAGTTAAGCATGTATGTACGGAGTCGAATTGGATTATGCGTTGAATTGCGTTCTGCGCATGCTCGATATATTTTCCCGGGGCCGTGAGCCGGAAGTAGAAGGAGACGATAGTCGTGTTGTTGCCGCCGTCGGAAAACGAGAAACGGCGATTTAATTTAAAAAATGGCGCAGAAGATGGAGGAAGCCAGTGAATGTAGTTACCCACTATAAGAATTGTGTCCCGGCCACGGGAGCGCACATGGCATGCATTCATTAAAGGTGGAAGCACACAGACACTACGCTTCGATTTCACCCAAGGCTGAATTAAAAGTACGTAATTATTAGTAGTATGTTTTTCTAAATGTGGGTCATCAACAAGGTTGTAAAGTAGTAACTTCGGGCACATCTGTCAAAATAAATGTTTTTTTCTCTCTACGTGTTTACGATCTTTATTCATTCATTGCGCCGCGGCGAGGAATGCCGTATACGGACGGGCGGCGGAGGGGCTGCTCCAGCAAGGGAAAGATGTTTTCAGTAGACAGCTGTCAACTCACTTCGGATAGGCGATTTATTTAAAAAGCTGGAGCAGAAGATGGAGGAAGCCGGTGTCATGCCAATGTAGTTACCCCCTATAAGGAGTGTATCATCAACATGCATTCAGTACACACTACGCTTCGATTTCACTCAAGGCTAAATTAAAAGTACATGTTTTTTCTAATGTTTCTCATCAACAAGGTTGTAAAATAACTATGATCTTTATTCATTCATTGCGCCACGGCCGAACTGACGGGGGTATTCTCTGATATTATGAATCTTACAGACTGCGCCAGGTTCTCCGACTTCCACAACAAGTAAAGACTCCTAGTGGGGTTTATCTCGAACATGGGAGAAAAGGAATTGGGGGAAATTAACTTGATTTACTCACCGCCATGTATACCCGGACAATTGCAGTTGTCCAATTGCGGAGCATAGTCGAACTATGGCTTTAATCGGATTAAGCTGTGCATGTAAACGTACTGACAGAGGGCTGCCAGAGAGGTCCTATATTGTATTGTATCCTTCTTCCAGTGTGAAGAGAGTTGGGATAGTCTAGGGGTTAGGGGGTTTGACTCTCAGATGAAAGGCTCTGGGTTGATCGACAATGTCGATGTCTACCTGAAGGCATCCTAGAGCAAGATCTAACCTTATCTGCTCCTTAAGGACATACATCTTATCTTAGTTATATGACTGTACTGCTAAACGACTAAAAAGTACTACACACACTTACACACACACAAACAGACACACATACACTGGACAGCTGGTGTCAGATCGTGGGAATGCCAGTGGTGGACATTAGAGGGTCAGGGGGGAGTGCCCTAGAGCCCCACGCACCTACACCAGGTCAGGGTGTGTGTGAGAGAGAGGGCCCCTTCACAAGCTAGCCGTAGTGCTCACAACACTAACATCTACCAAGTAGGAGGAGGAAAGAGCAGGGAGGAGAGAGGAGGTATCAGGAATGGCTCTGGGGCCCGGCTGCCCCTCAAACAACCCCTCCCCCCCACACACACTCTCGAAATAAGTCCACAGCCCCTTCTGCGCTCCTCTCCCCTGCCCTCATTGTATCCTCACACACCCCCCCCCCCCCCCCCCCCCCCTCCTCCGCCCTGACCCTGGCCGCTGGACAAAGAGCTCCACCAGGAGGATCACCGGCGGCATTCACACGTCAAAGAGGAGGTGAAAGAGGAGGGTAGATGGATGGCCTTAGAGAGCACCTCTCAGAGTGGAGGAGGAACGGGGTTTGGCGTCATTGTTGGCTATTGGGTGTCACTAGTGTGTGTGTGTGTGTGGGGGGCTTACTCATACCAGAGCCCGTCTACGGAGAGCCTTGGCACTCTCTATTGAGCCCCGTTGTATCGAACTTGGTTGCAGTTCCATTAGAATTCCACTGATGCACTGTGCAGATTGAATGGTGGTCTATGGGGCTAGATGGCTAAATGTATCTCTTTCACCTGCTTGTCCTTGAAATATCGCAGATTGTATTGTAGATTCCGCAAGCTCAATATAGATTATAGTTCAAAAGTCGAATGAATGAGTACTTATATCCTTTCGATTTCTTACAGTTCGGGCCCTTGTTGGCCGTACACGCTAGCATTCTGCTAATGAATGCTGATTGATCAGGGATGGACTTGCGACTGATTACGACCAGACCTCTTGATGGCATCTGAAGCTTAAGGAGGACTTTCCGTCAAAGTTATTTGTTATATATTATATGTATATATATAATTATATTATATATGCGGAAGTGCCAAAGTGACTCAGAAACATTTAGGCCTACACTATTGTCATGACTCATGAAAGAAGAAAGAAAGAACGGTCTTTTGCTGTTGACACATAAACCATGCAAGTAAGTGAGACTGTCGAAATGTTTAATATATTTAGTAATATTCATGCCGTGGTGTATTTACTTTTTGCTAAATTAAAATACCACGCAGTCAGGGGTACTTGACTGAGAAGCCCCTGACTGCAGCCCGCATTTTAGTTAGCTTTGTTCAACGAAGTAAGTGAGCTTAACCTTTTCATAATAATTGTTAACAAATGTGTCAGCTGCAGCTTAGTTTGTTAGGTGTCTGTCCTCAAGTGTTTATATTGCAAAATGCTTGATATATTTTAATTAAAAATAAGAATAAATAGGTCCCCAATTGTGTTTATCTTATCGGTTTGACTTTTCATTTGCTTTCAATTAATAGCCTACCTAGTCCTATACAATTCTATAGAAATCAAATGAAATTCATATAGCTATATTTATGCTTTTTTAATAACAAAGCTTTTTATGTTTATACTGGTTTTCTTTGACTTTTAGATCCCCAGTTTTATCATTGCTGGATAGTGGTAGTTCTGTTCAGACCCCTTATCCATTTTTTATTTTTAAATTTTTAAATAATTCTGTTTTACATAAACTAAAAGTTTTTGCATTGATCGGGGCGGAGCTCAATGTAGTTTGACTCCGCCCACATTGAGCGTCTGCGGGCTGCAGTCAGGGGCATAGATATATATAGAACACTAGGACCGTTTCTGAAATGGCATACTACATACTGCTCGTATACTGATCGTGACGTAAAAGTAGTAAGTAGTATGCAGTACGCGAAAAATGTTTTTTTTGCAGTATGCGACAGTTACCCGGATGATGTACTAATCGGGCAAAAATTTCTAGTATACATCCAGAGCTCACTACGTCGGATACTGTATCCCATAATGCAACGCGGCACCGCTTTAAAATAATGGCGGACAATGCGAGTGGCAAATACAAATGTAAGTATTACTTGTTTATTTTGATGTGATAAGCTTTCGTATGTTTTTGTAATCGTGTGTTTTTCATTGTTAACAGAACAAATGGCTCAACCGATATTTAATCATTTTATATTAATAACCAAATGTTTTGGTCATGTGCCTGTGTAGTACACTGCATGATACTTGTCATACTTGCATACTATACTGCATACTAGGGCGGGGAGTAGTATGTAGTGCACAGTATATACTGTGTCAGTATGCAGTATGTAGTATGTAGTATAGCATTTCAGAAACAGCTTAGATGTCTTACGGTGGAGTCTAGAACGTCCACACTGGCGGCCATCTTGCCCCAGTAAGCTCGCTCACCCATAACATTGTGTTGGTAGTGGTACATGTACTTTTTAAATAACCATAACTTGCTCAATTTTCAAACGATTTTCAAACAGTTTGGTTTACTACTACTATTTGTAAAGGGAAATCTTGTACCTATTTTAGATGATTAAATTTTTTTAGAACATAACATAATTATTCATAAGTATGCAGTGTCATAACTACATCTCTGACGTTTATAACAAACCAAACCATTTGAAAATCGGTTGAAAATTTAGTAAGTTATGGTTATTTAAAAAGTACATGTACCACTACCAACACAATGTTATGGGTGAGCGAGCTTACTGGGGCAAGATGGCCGCCAGTGCGGACGTTCGTCTCCATTGGCCAGCAGCGCGGACGAGACATCTAGTGTTCTATATATATCTATGGCATTGACCTCTACTGCCTACTGGCGCTGACAAGCCGTGGGGCCGTCATCTTGGACTGGTCGACCGCTCCACTCAGTGTAATCTGTTTGGCTGGTGCAATGAACTCACTGAATACCAAACTGATTTTCACACAGGGTTTTTTGCTGCAAAGGTCATACATGTAGCCATGATACAGGACACATGGTTTGGCTCAGTGACGGACTGGACGGTCTGGCATTTGGGCAGATGCCAGAAGGGCCGCGGCTTCTCGTGGGCCGTTTGGCCTCTCGTGGGCCGGCCAATCACGGAGCGGCATGCTTGTTGGGATTGCGCGGCCCCACCGTCGCGACGGCGGCCTCCCCCCCCCCCCGTCAACAATCATGTCCGCGCGCAACCAACCCCCCCACCCCCCCCCGTCAACAATTGTGTCTGCGCGCAACCAACCTCGCGACCGTGACCAACCCCCCCCCCCCCCCCGTCAACAATTACACCCACGGCCCGTTATAATGCGCAAATGCCCGGGCCGTTTTTTGCTCCCAGTCCGTCACTGGTTTGGCTTGTTTTAATATTCATAGTGGGCTTAACAGTAATAGAATATTCTGATATATGATATCAATCAAAACTGGGAACATAATCCCCGAAAAGGGGGAAAAACTGAGACATTTCCAGTTTGACTAGCAAGTCTTCAAAAACAAAACGGGGACAGATAGTTTTTTCTGTACGTCTGGTCACCCTATGATATGTGATGTAGGCTATGATAGGTATTTTCAGCATTTTCATTTTAATAAGTTGAAGAAACAATTAATATATGATTAGGCTATATATAAATATATACATAGCCTACTCATATATTAATTGTTTCTTCAACTTAAGTTAACTTAAAATAATTTACTGCCCGTATATATACACACACATATATACATATATATACATATATATATATATATATATATATATACACATATATATATATATACACACACAGACTGTTTTGCAGAGCTTCTTTCTCGTGCTCCCTTTCTGAAGTTCAAGAGAGGCGAGTTTGGCAATGTGATGCAGCCTTAACTTGTGAAACACAGACACAACCAATGACAACAAGTCTGGTTGTCGATGCCAAAACGCCTCCTCCTGAAAAGTAATCCCCCAGGCCCTGTTTGCGATGGTCCGCCGATATGAGCAGGAATATGCTGCACAGTGCTCTGGCATTTTGGATGCCCCCTTACGTCGATTTTCATGCACGAGTTTAGAAGCGGTCAGTATGGTGATTGGTTGTTGAGTGCCGGCGGTCTACGTGAAACTCATTCGCAACTTCCCACAAACGAGCCCACTAAATCAATGAAAAACAAGGAAATAGCCTAGGCTACAAATTAAGTCCAATCAAATAGTAGACCACAATAATGACGTTGTATGCACGTTAAAAAGAGAGCCAAAGCAAACAATAAAAATACGTAAATTGTAATTAAAAGCACCCTGCAAACTATTATCCAATGAGCATATTTCCAGCACTGTAGCCAGAAATTATAATTAAGGTGCGCCTGTGAGAGTTTGGGTGGCCTCAAGTTCACGGTGATTTACCGGAACGCTGTTCGAATAACTGCTGCAAGCATAGGCGTAGATTTCGGGGGGGACACAGGGGACATGTCCCGCCCAATATTTAGAAAAGGTAGAATTGTCCCCCTCAAAAAAATCTACATATTTTTTTAAAAGGTCGAAAAAAGTGAAATGAAAAACATTTCAAAATATATATATTTATATATCCTTCCGACCTGTAAATACGTTTCCCAATCATTCCAGACACCCCTATAGTGGACCATACCATCTTAACCCTGCCGCACAGTCACACGCACGTGTGCACTGCACAGGCACGTTACTCTCGCCTATGCTTGGTCGATGGATCAGGTCCGGTCAGGTTGGGAGTCGTGGTCTTTATACAGTCACAGGTGCGCAGCACTGAGTTTAACATTGGGGGGGACGCATATCGGAAACTTTACTGTTGATCTGTTAATGGTTTGAACAGAAATATGTCATAAATTAACTACACTGCAAAACATTCATAAATATATTTTCTGCCACGAAAAAGATACATTTTTAACAAGGGCGTAGGTTTGGATTCAACATTGGGGGGTCTGGGGGTTCCCCCCCAGAGATTTTGAGCGTCACACACTTCATTTCCTGCATTCTGGTGAATTTTTATTCAACAATTTGTGCCTTTTCTGAATTAATTCAAGGCGGAAATCTCTTTACTATGTATAGGAAATTTACTTAGTGCCTGACAGTTCTCCCCTCCACGTCGTCCATTCATTACTGATAATTGGACACCTCGTCGGGCATTAACTCATAATTTTGTGGTGGGTTAGGTGGGTCACTAATGCAGACACCAACCCGATGCTCTTATCATTGTCTGCACCCGCAACCGTCAAGGGTGTAGGAACCGGGGGGAAGGGGGGGACGTGTCCCCTCCAATATTGGAGACAGGCGCATTTGTCCCCCCCAAAAATTATACCGCGAGGAGAAAAATATTTGATTTTATTTTGAAAGCGCAACACAGCGTCTTATCACCGGCTCCCTGAATGGTGTTTTGTGCCCCCAACGGAGCCTTCAAGGCAGCGCGCAGGGTTGTCCCGGTTTCCACCAACCAGTATGAAATGTCCCCTTGTCCGCGATTACATAGCCAACGTGGTCTTATTATAGCCCAATCATTAACTAAAAAACACATAGAAACATTAAAGCCTCCAGCATATGATTTCAACAATGTGCATACGCAACAGGGATGGTTGTAGGCCTACAGTGGAATGCTGATGGAAACCAGCCCGATAGCCACTGGACGCTGTAACGGAACAGGGCCGCAACCGCAATACGATAGAGCAGGGTCTGGCCCTGCTCCGCCTCACGGACTCGTCTCTGAGTCCAAACGCACATCGGGCCGAAGCCGCTTCAGATCTGTTTTTAGGGGTTGTTGCGGATATCTGCCAGCGTCGCCTGATCATCGCGTTACAGATGCGGAGCGGGTGCGTGAAACGATTCTGCTTACCAGATCAGTGCCAGATGTGTTACAATTCCGCTTAAATCACCACCGGATTCTCCTTTTGCCTTATTTTCAACATCTTTGTCAGTTAGGGTATCATAGCCTATAGCTAGGCATACATTTTGCAGTCTGTGAAATGTCCAGAAAAACATTTTCACTTCAAGGCCTAGGCTATAACTAAATAAAAAGCTTGACATGACGTGATAAAGGCTACAGGTTTCAGTTGGAGCAAGGCTATAAGCTGAAATAAATCGTTTTAATGCTTAAAACGCATATTAAAACAATGTGAAGTCAACAACCAAGTCAACAAACACAGAATTAATGACCACAAATTCATAGTTTTCATGATAAGAAACACACAGGCTATTAAAACAACGTGAACAACGTTTAAAAAGATTCTGTGTATTGCTGTTATGTTGTTTTTAATCCAGGAAAGGCCACCGAGACAGGATTGCTTTTAACTCACTTTATTTGGTAAAGGTTTTGGTCTATTGTCTATCGTCTATGAAACAAAAGGAGAGGAATGGTATATAACACGCGCGGAGCGTCTCTAAGCTTTACATCTACGATACGCCGCCCAAGAGATTCTGCCTTCTGATAGCGGAGTCCGAGTTTAAATAGGCAGGTAGGGGTGGGCGTGTTCTGTGGCCCTACCGTATGTGCTCGGTGCTGCTCCCTGTGGCTATGTGAGAATATTACGGCTGAAATATATTACATTGCATAGACCAGGAGCGGCTTCACTCGGTGGGTTTTGATGTTACTGCTGCTGTGGCTGCTGTTGCTGTTGCATTAGTGTAAATCTATGCCATGATATTAAAATGTTAATTTGGTTAGCCTATAACTAGGTCTATTCTGTGCAACACTCATATTTGTATATGCTAGCGCTATAGCAGATGCGGCTTTAACTTCAAACGGCTAACACAGACTCCTTTGTGGTGCGCAAATGGTTAACAGCCTGTAACTTGCTATCTACAAAGCCAACAGCATTTCACTTGCACATTTAAGTTATAGACAGTAAATTAGAATAAACACATACAAATATAATGTAGAATAAACATATACAATAAACACATAAAAACGTACTTGTGGTATAGCTGGTCAGTTCGAAATTTCAGAAAGTTCAGAAGAGATAAATCTGCTGTGACTGCTTGGTTGATGTTTTTCTTTTGGTGCTTCTGGCTGAAGTCTGGCCGTATCTGCATGACGACAGTCAAGCGAGACCCAACTTTCACTTGGCACTTTTGGCGCTGTCGTAAAACGGACCTAAAATGGACCTAAAAGAGTTCTTCACACAGTTTGAGAAAAGGATTTTGGATGTGGTCCACATCAGGTAGCCTCTGTCAAAACAGTGTTGGTTCAAATCCGTTTTGCAGATATGGGCCAGAGCAGTTTTTAGCCCTTTTTTAAATGCCATCGGCTCAGATATGTATTACAGATTCGGGCCACACCAGTGAAGCCTATGTCAAAACAGTGTCGGCTCAGATTCATATTGCAGATCTGGACCAAATCAGTGTCAGACACAGCTAATGTCTTTTGGTTACCTATGGGAAAAGTGATCTGGGCCGGATCTGTAAGATGATATAAATACTAAACTGATGGCAGTTGGAATGTTTAAGCTGAAACCTCTATCTGGCACGGATCTGGTTCACAATCAGAAAACGTCTCTGGGCAAGGGGCTTAAAACAGATCCGGGCCAAATGTAAAGGCTATCGGGCGGACGAGCGCTGGGCGGAGATGTTTGCGCTTTTCAGAAGCAGGGAGATTCCGTACAAAAATCTATGTCTAATTTGTCAGTTTGCCTGGCACTAATGCTCCCATTGAGCTGATCTTTCCATAATGAACAATACTTGAACTGACGAGGAACTGCATGACCGTTCCCACCTTAAAGGCGTTGCTTGTTACAGGGGCCAATTTTTTTAATTTTTTTAAAGATTTATTTTTTGCCTTTCTCAGCTTTATTATAGAGATGGACAGAGAGGAAAGTGTGGGAGACAGAGGGGAGGACATGCAGCAAACGACCCAGGCCGGATTCGAACCTGGGTCTCTGCGATCAGGACTCTATTGCATGGTACGCGCCTTAGCCCAGTGCGCCACCGGGGCACCCCCACAGGGGCCAATTTTGATGACACCTGTCCATAATTCCACAGCAGCAGGCTGGCAGCAATCAAATCAATTTTGGAGCAAATTCACTCCTCAAACAAATATGTGTAGGCTAATTTGAAGAGTGTTTGTCTCTGTGCTCTATGATGTTGATGTGACATATTTCAGCCATAATATCCTCACATAGCCACAGGGAGCAGCACCGAGCACATTTAATAATTAGGAGGTAATATTCTCACATAGCCACAGGGAGCAGCACCGAGCACAATCAACAATTGACCGTTCGTCAGAGTTTGATTGACAGGCAATCTGATCAATCAGAACGCTCCTATTATCGAGTAGTTAATGTCCTCCATTTTGTCCGACATCTCTCCGACATACTGGCCGGGGCTATCAGCAGTGTTAACTCAGCTGCTCAGTGTTTACTTCGTTAGAAACTTCTAGATATTATTTTTTAATTCAGAGCTCAATATGGTAAAACGGTGTTGTCATGGAACCTGCAACACTGACAGCAGATATAGTGACCGAGTTGCCAACGTCTTTTTTTTCCCTTTCCCGAAGCCAACTAGGAACATTGAAAAATGTTTACAGTGGATAAAGTCGGTCATTATGCGTGACACAGCCTGCGATAAGTACGACCAAGGGTAGAGGATGTTCAGCACACACCAACAGTGAGTTTAAGCTCATGTAAAACGTAGTCCTATACAGTTACCCTTGTTGACACTTGCAGTGCGAATCCACCAGTCTCCTCTCTTTTAAGTCAACCTCGAAATTGACAATATGACGAGCGGCAGATTTCCGTTGGCTGGGATAAACTTCTCCCTTAACACTGATTGTGCCTATAATGTTATGTAGCCAAAATAAATTATCTGAAAGTTTATGCTTCAGTCAGGATTCACACTTTCATTTATTCTGACAATTTAGATTTGTTATATTTCAATAGAATAAATTATCTAACAATGTAAACTAATTAAGTAAAGAGTTAGCAGCAACATGACCGTTAGTCTTGGTGATAGCTATTTACCTGTACTATTTTTGTATATTATGACGCTATGTACATAAGATCCAGATATGAAGGCATAAGCCTTTTGTTTTTTCTTTAAAGAAATGCTTCCTTCGAGATAAGATAGGCTAAAGTCGTCTGGTATATCGCCTAAATTCCCAACTTCCATCTTCACGTTACAAACCAGCTGATGTCGGACTTGACAGCAGAACCCGCCCCCGAGACAGGGGGGCGTGGCTAGAACGCTCCGCGAACGGTCAATTAGGAGGTAATATTCTCACATAGCCACAGGGAGCAGTACCGAGTACATATAATATAAGCTGTAACACTTGCACATAGCCACGAGGGGGCAGCAGCTGATCACACATAGATGAAGGGGGCGGCCACACGCCCACCCCTACCTGCCTATTTAAACGGACTCAGCTATGAGACGGGAGAATCTCTTGGGCGGCATATTGTAGATATAACGCTTAGAGACGCTCCGCGCGTGTTATATACCATTCCTCTCCTTTTGTTTCATAGACGATAGACAATAGACCAAAACCTTTACCAAATAAAGTGAGTTAAAAGCGATCCTGTCTCGGCGGCCTTTCCTGGATTAAAAATAACATGACATTGACGTCTCTCTCTCTCTCTCTCTCTCTCTCTCTCTCTCTCTCTCTCTCTCTCTCTCTCTCTCTCTCTCTCTCTCTCTCTCTCTCTCTCTCTCTCTCTCTCTCTCTCTCTCTCTCTCTCTCACACACACACACACACACACACACACACACACACACACACACACACACACACACACACACACACACACACTACTACACGCCTTGTTCACAATTTTCTGAAGCTTCAGGCTAATTCATAAAAATAGAGATAGTCCCACACGATACTCATTTAATGTCTTTCATATTTTCTCTTAAATGTGTATACAAAAAACATTTTTTCCCCATTAGCATTGTTGTGAGCAGTAGTCCTATAGGACAGTGATCATGATTTGCCTCAATATCAGAATAACACCCATAGGACAAATAGCAATGGTGGGTGGAATGCCATAAAGTAGGTCTGTATATGCAGTGAAGCTTGTCCAGGCTCTGCTTGTCAGGATGTAGGCTATGAATCTGAATCACATTTTTAGAATGATTAGAATAAATTTTAAGAAGATATTCAGAAAATGTGATCAACATTCTTCCCATGTTATTTATTATTTTACAAAACTGGATGATTAGGCCTGCAATTAAAGAATTGGTTTGATATTTATCAGTTCATTACTGCCATTCAAAATGTGTTTTCCTTTACCTTTTCTGAATACATTTTAGGCCCAATTAGGGCCTTCATGGACAACATGACAACCATGACGTCAACCGCTCCATGCACCAGCAGGTTGCTGGATAAGTTAAATAGCAATCTGCAATGGGCTAGAATGAAGGTGAAGCCAAGTAAGTCTAGGAGTCTCTCAATCGTTAAAGGGAAGGTAGTAGACAATAAGTTTGCTATAAATGAAGAGATGATGCCTACAGTTCTGGAGAAGCCAGTGAAGAGTCTGGGAAGGTGGTATGATGCAAGCCTTAGTGAAAAGTCACAGGTTGAAGAATTGAGACAGGAAACTAGACAAGGTATTATAAATAGACAAGTCAGGGCTGCCAGATAAGCTTAAGTTGTGGTGTCTGCAGTTTGGTTTATTGCCTCGGCTAATGTGGCCATTGACAGTTTATGAAGTTCCTCTGTCAAAGGTAGAAAGGATGGAAAAGATTATCAACTCTTTTGTGATAAAATGGCTCAGAGTCCCAAGCTGCTTAAGCATTGTAGCCTTGTATGGGAAGGGCATTGTAGAGTTGCCAATATCTAGTCTGACAGAAGAATTTAAATGTACTAAGGTTAGACTGGAAATTACTCTTACTCAGTCCAAGGACCCAGTGGTGAGGAGGGTTGCACCCACAGTTAACGCAGGGAGGAAATGGAAACCAAAACAAGCCGTTCAGCAAGCTCAATCAGCACTTAGGCATAGGGATATCATGGGCCATGTTCAGCATGGGCGGGGGGCTTAGGGATGGACACAGGTAAACCTTTGTGGGGTAAGGCTTCTGCAGGAGAAAAGAGGAAAGTGGTAGTGGAGGAAATACATAGACAGGAGGAGACTGTAAGATGTACTAAGGCAGTGTCGCAGGCAAAACAAGGGCAGTGGGTGAACTGGGAGGGAGTGGAGAAGAAGAAGATAAAATGGAGAGATCTATGGAGCATGGAGGCTAGCAGGATCAGATTCATGATAGTTGCTACATGATGTGCTCCCATCTCCCCAGAACTTAAATCAATGGTTTGTTGAGGATGAGTCATGCACACTATGTTCCTGTGTGTGCAGCCTCCGCCATATCCTATCAGGGTGCAAGGTCAGTCTCTCCCAGGGGCGGTATACGTGGCGTCACAACCAGGTATTGAAATGTTTGGCAGAGGCTGTTGATGATAAACGGAGAGAAGTTAATTCATCAGCTGCTAGTAAAGAGGGTAGGCAAATTAAATTTGTGTGTCAGGGGGAAAAGGTTAGACCACTTAGAGGCAGGCACAGAGCCAGGCAGCTAAGTAATGGAGGAGCTTGGGAAATGAAGGCGGATCTTAATCAGCAGATTGTTGTTCCTCCACACATTGTTACTACTAGACCGGATATGCTATTGTGGTCGGACTTGGAGAAGATTGTTTATTTCATTGAACTTACAGTTCCTTGGGAAGACAGAGTTGAAGAAGCCAATGAGCTTAAGAAAGCGAAGTATGCTGAAATGGCTGGAGAGGCAGCACAGCGAGGCTGGAGTATGCGACTAAGGCCTATTGAAATCGGTGCGTGAACATACACACATACATACATACATACACACACACACACACACACACACACACGTATTGACCTGTTTCTGATGATGTTACTATGGTAACATGTTACCATAGTAAAAAACGTAAAAATTGTGAAGTAGAATATAAACAATGAAAATCACAGCATTTATAAATGAGTAGGACCAATTTGGACTTTATTCATGATAGGATTCATCCTATTCGTCATAAACACGTATATACGTATATTATGCAGCAGTACCTGCCTATAACACAATGGCTGTGTTTTGGCTCACTTGTTCCCTCATTCCCTATTTATACTATGTAGTACACTATTTAGGTAACAAGTGATAAGGTTGAATCAGTTGTACACTTGTTTTACAGTACATTATGGTATCAAGTGGACCAATTCAACACTACAAAATGGTGATGCCCTAAATAGTGCCCTATAATAAGGCACAAGTGGACCAATTAAAATATGGCAAAGATGTTGTACCCCATACATCGAGCAAGGCACTAGCACTGCCACGGGGTGAGAGGTCGGAATCCAACCAGGAAATGGTAGCCTCCTGTCACTGGATTGTGTCACCACACACACCGGATCAATGGAGTGCAAAGCAGAGACGAATCAAGAAATTATGTTTTGTCATCATTAAACCATCGCAACCCTAGTGATGTAGATAATTAAAATGGAGTACAGAGAAACTGAGATTAAGACAGATGCAGGTCAATGTTAATATTTATATATTCTAATCTGAATCTCATCAGTGAGGGGTAATGTTCCCTTTAAGTTACCTTGGACCGGAAACTTTATGTTCAATGACAAATCAAGCAAAGACTATACAATACAAATATACAGTGAAACAATAAATAATCAAAAGGAACTGAATAGTAAACAAAAGCCTTAACAGATGCATTGATTGATTGAGTCTTGATTGACCCCAAGTGACCAACAGCATGAAAGACATGTCGTTTTCATACCTTATTCATAGCAATAATTCTGTGTCTGTAAGGCATAGTAATACTGCAAGCATTATGAGTCATGACAAGGTAATGGGAGAAGTTTAACTCCATTACTACTGCAGGTTGGAAGTGTATAAAACAGGCCTGCTCTGGAGCCAAACATCCTAATGGAAGTTAAACCCTCTTAGTGAACCACCCATTGATCCAATCATCAGTTCATGTTTTCATCGGGAGATTCTTGATTCAACCATCAATGTTTGATTTGAGGTGGGGAATAGTCTCAACCAACCACCCACTAAAGTTCTTGCTCTGCTGCCCTTGGTCCCAGGCTGGGCACAGGTCCACCTGCCCCGCCCCTCTCAGTCCAGACACCAAGCGCACCTCCCCTTGGGTCACAGGAAGAGGTTGATTTTGGCAGGGACAGCCTTGCAGCCGCTGGTGGAGAAGTACTGTTCCTGCAAGGGGGTGTAGTGCATGTCACCCCCTACTGCCTCCACCACGTCACTGCGCCCACACATTCCCTGCTGGCACAGCTGGTGGCGGGTGCAGCGCTCCACGTGGCGTCGACACAGCGGCAGGAAGGGGACGAAGCGAGTCACCAGACCGTTTTCGATGATACTGGACCCTGAGAACCCACCTGGGGTGGGGGGGGATACCAGTTAGTCTGTCCTTTATCACAACAGAAAATGGACACTACTTGTTGCAGCGCAGGTTGGACACTCACTTTGGCTTTTGCCACCATGGCTTCTGTTGTGATTGCCAGTCATCGGGCCCCCAATTGTCTATCATCTTTCCCACATGACAATCCAGACAATACATACACTGCTTACCCGGCTGAGTAACTGTGTTTAGGAACATAATATTACTTATTTTTATAAATTTTTTATTAACCTTTATTTTACCAGGAAATTTTCCCATTGAGATTTAAAATCTCTTTCAAGGGAGTCCTGGCCAAGAAAGCCGCATAAACATAAAAGTTCCACATTTAACATTTAAAAAACTAAATTCACATTTAAAATACAATACAAGACACAAAACACAATAAGACAAATCACAATAAAGCATCAATTCCATTTGTCAGTAAGTCAGTGCTCAGTAACCGTGGCGTTTGAATGACGTTTGAATATTGATATTTATTGATTGATATTGATATTGATATCGGTATGTATGTATAAATGTAAAATAAATCCATAAACAAAAATAAGTTTCACAAACACATTTCTGATCTACACACAAATGTGTCTTGTTTTAAATAAATGTAATATAAATCCATAAATATATTAATTAAAAATATATTAGCATTTTCATCAAAAATGCAGTTGGATGTTGTTACATTTATATACAAACTGTTAAACTTGAATTTACAAGACACTTTTCATTGGTGAACTGCATTTGTGTGTCAACTGGACTGTATTTATACATGGATTTTTGAGACTCTCGTGACGTGGCTGGATTCACGAATCAATTAATGTATCAATCGGCGGGAGGAGCTCCTCCGGGAGTCCGCATACGACAACAATCCCTTTGTCCTCCTGTCGCTGTTCAGAGTCGAAGCCAAAGTTCCTTTCCCCCAATTCCTTCTCCCCCATGGCCGGGATAACCCCCAATACAAGTCTTCACTTGTTGTGGAAGTATCAGAGAGTCTGAGACTCTACGCAGTCTTTATTCATAATATCAGAGAATATGCCGTCAGTTCGGCCGGCTGGATCGGCTGAAAACGAGGGAGGCATCTGATTGGCTAGAGAGTTCCTTGTTGAAAAAAATGCATTCGTGAATCCAGCCACGTCAGGAGAGTCTCAAAGATCCACATATGAATACAGTCCAGTTGACTCACAAATGAAAAGCATCTTGTAAATTCAAGTTTAACAGTTTGTATATAAATGTAACAACATCCAACTGCATTTTTGATGAAAATTGCTAATATATTTTTAATTAATATATTTATGGATTTATATTACAATTATTTAAAACAAGACACATTTGTGTGTGGATTAGAAATGTGTTTGTGAAGAGAGTCATTTATATATAAATCACAAAATACATTTGTGAATCCTTCTCTGTGCATTCATTATTAATGAGACTGAACTGACCCCATAATGACGCGCATTACGTCAATAACAGGACAAACTAATACGAGACATAACTACTTGTATAGGTAGTTTATTTAAGTTTAAACATATTTGACAACATATTACCTACACAAAAATAATCTAAATGAACTAATGGCCAAAACCGCAGACCTCGCTCTCGCTCACTCACTCACTCACTTTTTCTCTCTCTCTCTCTCTCTCTCTCGCTCCTCCTCACTCTCTCTGCCATACTGGTTTAAATAATGAACAACAATAAACAAATGCTGAGTGCTGATCAAGAGTATTGTGCAAGAAATTTAAGGTCCCGACTCTTGTCACTTGACGTGTCGCTTGTCTCTTTTCTTGTAGTGTTCTGGTCACCCACTCGCAAAGCAGACAGCCATGCTGTGGCTGCCGTGGGTGTGTGTTTTTCCACATTAAAATATAAATTTTCACCAATTTGTTCAATTTGTTTTTAAAAACTATTCGAATGTATATTCAAATTTAGAATATTCGTTAACAGCCCTAGTAACCGGACATGTACAGTTTGTGATTAAATAGTCCTTAATCCTGCTTTTGTAATTGTTCATGGTGATTTGGGATTCCAGTTTAAGGTGATCCTGTAGCTTACACCAAGATGAGGGTGCAAAAGATTTAAAAGCACTTTCACCGAATGGAGTGCGGGTCCAAGGAACGTGCGGGTCCTTATATATATATTATAAAAGTAGCATATATTCCTACTCCAATAAAAGTTATGTTTAGCATCAACCCTAGTTGCCGATGTAAGCACTAAGCTATGTTTTAATTTGCCAGAACGTCTCATAATGACATAATTAAACTGGTATAAACTCAAACAATGCACCCTACAGCCAAAACCAGGACACGACCAACACACCTTACAGTTACAGATTGTTCTTCACTATAGCTACTGTCTGTCCATCTCAGCTACTGTCTATCCATCTCAGCTACACTATGTCCTTCATCACAGCTACTGTCTGTCCATCTCAGCTACAGTCTGTCTTTCACCACAGCTACAGTCTGTCTTACACCACAGCTAAAGTCTGTCCTTCCCCACAGCTACAATTTGTCCATCTCAGCTACAATCTGTCCTTATACACTACTGTATGTGCTTCATAAGTTGATAAGTATATAAGTTTTGTCCTTTATCCCCGTTGCAGTAGGTACTTTGTCACATGTAGACCGTACTTTATCACAGCTACAGTCTATACTCACTAGAGTTGGTTTTGGTGACGGCCTGGGCGATGGTGTCCTGGAGGTCAGAATCCCGGATCTCCTCTCGGTCCCTGCCCTCCCGTCTGTACTCCAAAGCCACCCTGTTGATCACCTCCTCACCCGTCGTACTGGACACACACACGCACACATAGAAAGAAACAAACACGTACACAGAGGGTCAAACAAAAACACAGGGTCAGACGCACATACACAAAGTAAGAAATACACAAACCCTCAGTCTCACACACACACACACACACACACACACACACACACACACACACACACACACACACACACACACACACACACACACACACACACACACACACACACAGTCACCCACCTGATGAAGAGATAGAGAGCCTTGCGGTAGTTGGTCTGGAACAGCACATGTGACGGCCCCAGGAAGGGCTCCAGCACCCCCAGCACCCCGGAGGGCATCCGCTCCATCTCATCGAAGATGAATATGGAGCGGGCACACGCCGTCAGGTTACCCTCCACCCACGCCTTTAGCTCCACCTGCAGCCAGAAGGAAAGCGTCAACATGCAGGTCTACACCCTCATTAAAACACTCATCCATCATTAGGCTGAGTAGAAAGTCTATACCCTCATTAGGATACTCATCCTTCATAGGCAGAGGAGAAGGTCTCTACACCCTCATTAGGATACTCATCCTTCATAGGCAGAGGAGGTCTCTACACCCTCATTAGAATACTCATCCATCATTAGGCAGAGGAGATGGTCTACACACTCATTAGGATACTCATCCTGCATAGGCTGAGGAGAAGGTTTACATCATCATTGGGATCCTCATCCTTCATTACAGTTATATCATCACAAAGACACCCAAAGCATTTCAGCATCAAACACACCTAAATGATTATACGCATCAGGTTAGCTCAACCCGTTTGTGACCAGCTCATGAGTGTTTGCCACAGGGCCCTGGCTGGTACCGATACTAGTACTGGTACGAAGACACTATATGTCTGCGTTTTCTTAGCAGATGTCTGACTAGGTCAGCTAGAAGCCCGCAATAGCCACTTGTGGTTTTATGCTTAAAAGGTACGCCTGGGCAATAAATCAATAAATTTTCATATTGTGATAGACTTTTGATCAATATCAATATAAAACATGTTCATATCGATAAGAGACCGGACCACCGAATCTAGCAGCTGGGTATGTTACACAAACACGGTTCCATACTTATTTACAATATTCGAGTGTGTTTCATTGTTGTATCGACATTGGAGTATTTATCAATGAAGAACAGTGGAAGGTCATATGTTAGGGATAATCACCGAGGGACAGGGCAATAAACAGTTTGATATGCTCGGCTAGTGGACGACTTACCGCCCGAGACGAAGTTGAGGGCGGTAACCTTCCACGAGCCGGGCATATCAAACTGTTTATTGCCCTGCCCCTCAGTGATTATCCCGTTTATTCTACTTCTTGCTTGCCAACATAATAAAACAATTCAAATACTTTAATAATTATGCTTTTTCTTATTCGTATTGCATGCTTATTAAATGTACATCTCCCTCAAAAAGTAGTCACCTTAGAACTACGTGAATAACATTAGCTCAGCTGTAACTAATTAGTTTCTATAGCAACCACACAAGGCTGCATCTGATCACTAGTTTAATAACGTAGTTGCTACATTATATCTCGCTTGCGAAACTATGTATTGACTGACCCTACGATAGATTTCCGACACATTTTAGAAACTTTTTTAAACAAGCTTTACTTTTACAATGGACCATGTTTGAAATTTCTGTGATAGAAAAGAAATACAAGCGGCGTATTGATCTACTATTTGATGACGCTGTGCTCAGTCAGCAGCAAGTACAACCCGACAAGTCAGCGGGCAACGTGCCGGGTTAGTGCCCTCCTCCCAGTCAATTAGAATCAAGCATTCTTAAACAAAGTAGAATAATAAGTGTTAAACAGTGTTTAAAGTGTTTAAATCCAGCGTGGTAATTCCTTGTCTTTTTAGGTCATTAAAATGATCAATAGTTATCGATATCGATCAATATGATCAAGTTATATTGTGATATGTCTTTCAGCCATATCGCCCAGGCCTAGCTGTAGGTACAACTTTAGAGGTATTATCTATGAATTATGAATGTAATTTGTTAGAAATGGCCTAGCAATTCATCAGCTATTAAGTCAAGTCAAGTTTATTTTTAGAGCCCTTTAAAACAACAACAGTTGACCAAAGTGCTGTACAAATCAACTATCTAGTTATGAACACACAAATAACATAAAAACAATATAAAGCACAAAAAAGGACAGACAATAATAAAACTTATACGGAGTTAAATGCAAGAGAAAATAAATTAGTTTTTATGAGGGATTTGAAAATGGGCACTGAATTTAGTGAGTGAAATGCTCTGGCAGAATATGTTGAACTAGTTGGCTGGCCTCCCTCAGTATGAGACTATTTCGATTTTAGACCGCTCCTGGCTAATTTGTGACCAATCAGGGCATCTCTTCCCTGAAGGGTAGATTGTGAAACTTGTAATGGCTAATCAACATCACACCTGGGAGTAAATAAGGGATGTAACATACCCGGTACGAATTCACTCTCTCAGGGGCAGGGAAGTGGAGGGTGGGGATGAAGTGGTGGACGTAGCGGCTGCTCATCCCAGAGGTGTACAGGTGGGATGCCAGCATGGAGCTGAGGAGGGTCTTCCCGGTACCGGAACCCCCATGGAGAGACAGCACCAGCGGCCGGTCGGGATTATTGTTGGCCAGAAAGTTCTTCACCTCTTCGGACACGATGTCCTGAGCCAGATGTTGTCCGTAGAGATTGGTGTAAAGGTCCCATTCCAAGTCTGGTTGGGGTAAACGAAGAGGGATTTGCGACTGAAATACCATTTAATAACAGTATGGTTATCATTAGGATTATCCTAACGATGTGACCTGGGTGTAGTCGCCGTAGTTTGACTAAAGGGTCACACAACAGTACTGCTAGATAACGTTATATCAGAGATGAAGCCAGATTGTTTCGTCTGTTCAAACAGGAGTGCTGGGAAACCAGCCTTTCTAGTTAGATAGCGTTTAACATGTCATTGTCTTACCTCGTATATTTGGCTTAAAGTCGCATTCACATGTATCTGCTATGGTGCAATATAACTCTTTAAATACGCAGTGAACGGTGTTAAAATACAGTAAATAAAATACAGCCCAGATGAGCAACATTTCGACAAGCACTCGCGACCATTGAAGCCAGGTTGTAGTTTTTGGATGCTTATGGTTGCATGGTTAAAAACCAAGGGCGGAAAAAAGGACTACATTTTCCAGCTATATTGGGACATTTGGCTGACGCAGAGCGTAGCTTCCGCCGAACACGTTGGAAGGTCACAGTTCAGATACTGTCATACAAACAATTAATATAGTAGGCCTACTACTACTACTACTAGCCTACAACTATAACTACTTCAAATAATAATATTAATAATCGAATCAATTCGATGCTTAATAACAATAATTATTCAATAATAAACTGTTAATTTTCTGTTAAAACAAAAGGTTGTGCTATTTAGGGTTTGTTCGTAACTTTTTATGTCACGGTATAACAAACTAAAGCTAATAAAAATTGAGTCAAAATAAAAGTTCATTGGGGGTTATATTTTATATCTACGGAGCCTAGGAGTTGACATGTGTAACTGCTGTGTACCCCGCCCCGCCAAGAACCCACACACAGGGTGGATTGGATGATGTGGTTCTTTATATGGTAGCTGCAATCGTCTATGGTGGAGCCTGCGGCGGTAGGGACCTCACAGTGGAGGTCTGCAGTTTTATTTTGAAATGTATGCCGTGCATTTCCGGGCCTGACAGTGGAGGTCTGCAGCCAGGACCTCTTGCATCGTTCTGCTGTTAGGGAAATATGGTTGTGTTGAGCTGAAAGGATTATTTGCGTTCGGTTTTTGATCGTCGGCTAGTGTGTCAGTGATGCAAGTAGTCACTGTCCGTGGTTCTAATAAAATTATGTGTGTAATGTTGTGTGACGTAGGGATGCTAAGTCACTGTCCACTGTTCTAATTATGTGCATTCTTTGTCGTCTTTGGGTCCTCGGCTGTAGGCCTAGCATGCCTATGGGGAGCGGATGCATGTTCGTTGTGCGCACGGGCCTAGCGCAACTACGCTACGCCACTGTCCCCAAGGCCTACCAGCCAACCTTCTGCATCCAACCTCACACGCCACCCGTTCTATTTCATATAGGCTACGCCGTCGCCTTATGGGCTTGTTCTCCAGGGGAACAGTGTGCTCCAATAGGATGACCAGCTCCTCAATGTGTCTTGCCAGAGTGCTGTTGCTGCCGCAGTCTCTGTAAACTTCAGCGGCTTCCCCAGGTCAACTTTCAGGCTGAGGACCAGTTGAGGTGGTCCCGGCATTTGGTGTTGGCTTTGACCCAGTTCAGACAAATTGGATCTTCAGGACTTGGGGACCACGTCAAAAATAGCACCTTTTTTATCTGCCATGACACATTTTCCTGGCTATGTGAACTAACTACTATGGTGAAGTAAATTTAATTTGTATAGCCCTTAATCCCATTTACAGTCTGAAAGTGCTCCACAGACCCCGACACAATTATATACAAGTCTGACTTCCTTATTTGATTAGAACAAAGCTATATATGTTTGACCTATTGACTTTACACAGTACATTTCATTAAATACAAATTGTCAGAGTTCAGAGAATTCTACCACCAACCTCATTTGAACATATTGACAGCTGTGTGGCCATGAGACAGGTGTACTGACCAGGGTGAAAGGGTTTAATGACCAAGGTGAAAGGGGTTTATTGCACAAGTTGTTGGTCTATGGGGGACTGCTGTGTGAAAGCAGAGATGAAAACGATGTCTAACACCAGTATGCACCAACTGTCAGCCATCCTTCTGTTTGCTTACTGTCGACCCATTTTAAAATGTGAACGATCCCACCTGTACACTACTAGCTCCCAGTGATCCCTTACTGCAGGTGTCAAAGGAAGTCCTTACACTGTTTATAAATTCATTGACATTTCACATAAAAAAGGTACAATCTATTTGGTCCTCTCACAAAGTACCCCTCAAATTGTCTGTCAATTCCATATTAGAAGCTGTTATTTTTACCCATTGTTGATCCCAGGTTTGTTCAAATTGTTCTAACATCACTAGTTTAGCTTGAATACAAATAATTTGCCAATGCACTGTTCAGGCCAATCATTTATTTATAAACATCTATATATTTAAATATTGTACTGTATGTAGTGGCGTGGTGAAACATCAGCAGTGTTACCAGCCGTGGAAACATCCGCTTGCTTTAATGCCAGGCTAGGACCAAGGAGACATTTGCCACAGAAATGGGCAAAACATAATTTGCTCTAAAAACTGTTTTTAAAAACACCCAAATGCATGGCAAAAAAACGAATCATGCCACCTACCAATTTTAAAGTACAATAAAATAAACCTAACCAATTAGCTTCCAATTCAATGTTACTCCGAAACCTATTGCACAGAAACCTGGGATGTGGTTTTATAGGACAAATAATAACAAGGCAAGTGAATTCTGATTTTGGCTTGACAGTATTCATATTTTTTGCTCTTATAAAAAAAGGACAAATTCAAATGTCACATCAAATTGTGTTTGCATGAATCAGTCTAAACCAATATTTGTTGCCTAGTTTCTGGTAAAGGAATTGACAAAGCATCAAATACCGTTTAATGAAACGCTCATTTGCAAATGTCTTATACTTAGGTTAGGTCTTTTGAAATATAACATTCCAGCATGTGTGATGTGTACTATAAAGGAGATTGAGTCTGTCCGTTCTTCAAGAGCTGAAGTGAGAAACAGTAAAGTGCTAGATGAAAGAAACATAATGTTGAAGAGCAGACAGCTCGCCTTAATACGCTGTTTTGTAGAAATATGACAAACGCAAATAGACAGTGTATATTCTTCTTTGAAAGACAAAATATTAAATAAATATTTTCAAATTTGCACAAGGACAATTGTTGTAATGTTGTAAAATCTAGATAAGTGTGATTTACAGTAACGAGGCAGGCAGGCCCTCAAAGCTGAACTTCTAGAGGTAATGTGTCACAAACCCATATTCAATGATCACGGAGGATGAACAAACACGCTTCTTTAACCAGGCCAGAGAAACTAATTAAGAGCATCCCTCCCTCTTCACAAAAAAAAACATTCATTGCTGAAGAAATTTAACAACAACCAGAAACATTTAGAATTTTAAATATTGCAAAACATACAAAAAAAAGTTTTCAGAAGTGTAAACATTGAATCGATGCCTAATCACTTATTTTCACACATGGAGAAATTATATAAAATAAATCATGTCCATCCTAACTATAAAGTTCATATTAAAATGTAAAAACAATGTACTAAATTTCAGTTATTAATGTTGTTATTAAGATCTTAATAATAAAGTTCAAGGTAACGTTTAATTTTAAAAGGGCTTTGTCTGTAAATGTCATAAATAGACAATATGTGTAACATCTGTCACTCCAAACCTAGGGCTTTAACTTTTCAAGGCAAACCAATACCTCCTCCCATATCACACACACACACACGCACACGCACACACACACACACACACACACACACACACACACACACACACACACACACACACACACACACACACACTATGTGCGATTTAGGGTCTGGAAGATTCTGGAGATTTGGAGCATGACCGGGCCAGTTTCTGGATCATTCATCCATTGCGTGCTGTTCAGGGGATTTTCTAGCATGTCTTCGAATGCTGCAAACACACACACACAACAGGCTTCTTTAAAGACATGTCTTCCGAAGGGACATTGGTGAATGTCATACATTAGTCATAAGGACTGTTTCAATAAAGACTGTACCGTCTCTCCTGGTTTCACTTAAACATCTGTTACCAACATCATAGGTGAATATGACTTTGTTAAATAGATTCTGCTGAAGAGCATTTACAGTAAGTCGACATGAATGTAAACATAGAAGAAAATGTCATTCAGAACTTTGGTCTTGTACTATCAATGTGCATATTAGAGAGTTTGCAAAAGTTGTTGTTGAATAAGACAGTGAATTGCCATACAAGTACTTCACTCAACCACGTCCTACCACCAAGACCAAGGTGCTACTGCTATGGTTTTAATGTGTGCTGAGAACACGCTTAAGGCTCCTCGGCACAATTGGCACAACGAAGGGATTCTGACCAATAACATTGCTAAGGGATGTTTTGGGGAAGCTAGAACAGACGGTTTGATGGTAAAAAACCAGTAGTCCTTTAACCAGGCTTATGGTTCACGTTGAGACAGTGCCCACATGTGGCTAACTGGATTAGACGTTACCCAGAAGAGTCTTGGGGTTGGTGAGGCCCAGCTGGACGACTGGGTTCTCCAGGATGGCCTGGAACAGGGGGCTGTTGGTGTCGATGCCCTTGTCCAGGTCCTCGGGGGAGGGCTTCCGGTCTCCCAGCAGCCACTCGCACTGCAACACAGAGAAACAACTTGGTTGAGTGGTCGTCTCGGTGGCTCAATCCACTACTCTGCCAACTGAGTTAGCAATACGCCCTGCAGCACAGGTTTGATTCCCACCAGTGGTGCTAGGCTACAGGTCTCTTCAACCCACACACAAAAAGGCTAGAACAAATATATATAAAGAATTACAAATCTACTTTGGTTTGGATGTGTGGTGATGGTAGGTAACATTATGATGAACTTACGGCAGCATCCTGCTGGTTGTTGTTCACCCTCAGAGCATCCACCACCTCCTTCTCCTCAAAGCCCATCTCCATCAGGGCAATCACTGCCTGCAGGGATACACACAGACCGTCACACACACCTTTACAATGACTGTGGATAACTACAAACCAGTGACGACTACTTTGAGATGCCAAAAGGTCCCATTTGTTTTGTGTCAGATCAAAAGGCCTCATCATTACTGATGAGAAGTTCTCTGATCACTGCTAGATAAAAATGAGATAAAGAAATGGTCAAGAGACAGAGCTAGAGAGAAACCTAGAGCTAAACAGAAACAGAGAGTGAGAGAGAGAGGCAAAGAGAGACATCGCCCACCCTTGAGTCGGGCCTGAACTCTCTTTTCCTGCGGATCCGCTTGAAGATCTCGGTAAGCTCGTCCTGCCTGCTGCTCTCCTCAGTGGAGGCCTGGCGGAGGCTCCGGAGCTGGAGGACCCCGGACAGTGAGGCCGGGCCCGGGAGAGAGGGACCCGCTGGGGCCGTGGCCGCAGCCGTGGCCCCTGCAGCCCCGGCCCCTGCAGCCCCCGACGTCTCGTGGCCCGGGAGAGGTGTGTCCACCGAGGGGTCATCCACATGTTCAATCAGCCACTCCATGGCCTGGGTGACCGACATGCTGACAGTACGGGGTAGAGATACTGTGATGAGACTCTGCTTTAACAGCTGCTTCAATAGCTTTACTATTAATATCAATTATTCAATTCACTATCAAATAAATAAATAATTTAGAAGGGATGTCCTGATACCACTTTACCGGTATACCGATGACCCAGCTTTGGCTATCTGCCGATACCAATATCAGTCCGATACTTTGTTTTACTCTTGAACAAATAATAATAATAATAAAATATATGGAAGCACTTTGCTCATGATTGCCAATTAGCCACCTAAAAGCATCTCACTAAAGAAAAGTTGAATGGCTTAAACCAAGGCAAAAGATTTGAACAGAGTTTTGACTGTTCGACAGGTAGCTCTCATGCGGTAGCTCTCATTCGCATGCGACTAATTGTCTACTACTACTGTTGTTATCACGTGACATATATTTTTTACGCTGCACACATTTTTTTTTTCTCCCCTCCGATATCCGATCCAGCATACTGGGCCATTATCGGCCCGATACTGTGCTGCTGTGAACCACTTAAGAGTCGTGAGTCACAGTTTGAAAACCACTGATTAAGAGGACACATCTATATTTTATTTATTGCAGTGGATTCAGATCCAGGTGGTTATAGAGCAGGTAGGGCTACCTGCTGAAAGATGCCTACAGATACACTGCAGACATTGGAGATCGGACCCAGAACCTTAGAGCTGGGAGTAGCGCCCTTAACTACCCAGTGCACTTAATCCTGATCCTGATAAGCAACATGCAGCATTACAGAATGTATGCATTTATTTTTGTTTAATTGATGATGTATATGAATCATATATTACTTTCTTTAAAGAGGGGGGTTGGTCACTGGTGAAAGGGATTTGATAAAGTCATATATCTTTGTACTCACAAAAACCTTTTCAATAGAAATTAAGCAGAAAAACGAAATACTTCAAAATCTCCACTCACTGGTTCAAGCGAAGAGCTTTGATGGCTCTGCTCTCAGGGAAACCCATCTCCGTCAGCTGCTGGAGGGCCTGCTCATCCACCCGGTCCTCATCGTCCTCATCCAGCATGGCTAGAGGACACAGACAGACAGTCACACACGAGGACCACACTATCAAACCAAAGCAAGAGCATTTCTCCTTTCATTATGACAAAATCCAGTATAATGCCCTGACATTAAGGTCAATGTGGAGGTCAAGAGATGACAATTAGCGATTTGGCATTAAAAGTCAACCAAAATGAAAGAGGTATTCTGAACCAGTCATCATGCAGAGGATTGTGCTGATTCTAGCTTCACCGTTGGCCTTTTTGAACAGTTCCACTGCGTCCGGGTTCAAGGCCAGCAGCTTCTGGGCCACCTCGATCAGAGACACCAGGATCTTCCTGAGCTCTGTCTGAAACTGGTACAGCAAACAAACACGCAGAAAAAGTATGTACAATTAGATCATCTTCAAATCACACTGGGAAACATTAATGCTGTTATTCCCTTCCCACAACTTGAGGCTGCGTATAATCCTCACGTCTCTGATGTTGTGCTGGGTGACCGTGCGATCAGTGTGTTTGGTGGACAGGGTGGCGGTGGCTTTAAGGATAGCATCCTTGTCTGGAGCCTTGTTCTCCTGCTTCTTCTGCTGGGGGACAAACAACCATATCATCATCATGTCATCATGAGCATCACGGCAAAAATAGGTTCATACTATTATACAACTGAAGACTTTCCCAAAATATGAACATTTATTTTCATAAACTGTGTAGTTCAATGCTGGAAACCTTTTCATCAGCAGATATGTCGGACATCTTTGGTGGAGGAGGGGGTGGTCTTTTCTTTATCAGCAGCAAAACATCTACAAAGGCAGTTAAACGGGTCTTAGCAAGTATAGAAGTGCATGGAAAGATAACTTCTGTAGCCACGGTGACATTAAATGACGGGGAGAAGGACCAGCATACCTCTATCTTTGATGTTTTCATCGTTGACCGTTTTAGTGTCTGTGAGGATACGCTCTGAAGCAGCATGGATAAGTTTATGATGCGTCAGTGTTTTGGGGTCTTCTAGACTTCCATGCACATACTGCAAGAAATACAAACAACTTCAAAATATCATAGAACCAGTCGACAAGTAACAGAGCAACACAAAGCATGGGTGGAGTCATTCATTAAAAACGTAATTTATATTGAGGTAAAGCGATAACAAATGCATTCAGTCTAACATTGTTGCAAACAGTATGTTGGCTCAGCTAGGTTTGATCGTACTGTTCCAAAACATTGGATTAGACAAACTTCCGAAATATTGAAGTAAAATTATAACAAATGAATTGGTTCACTCAACGATATTTGATCGAACCAACACTGTTCCATTGAACTAGGATCAGACCTTTTTGTTAATAATAGAACAATATTAAATGTAAGGCGATTAAAGGGTATGTATATGGTGATTAAAGGGCATGTATAGGGTGATTAAGGGGTATTTATATCGTGATTAAGGGGTGTTCTCGTTCCCCAGACCAATATGGTGATAAAGCGTATGTACATGGTGATTTAAGGGTATGTATAGGGTGATTGAAGGGCAATCATAGTGTGATTAAAGGGAATTTATAGGGTGATTTAAGGGTATGTATAGGGTGATAAAGGGGTATTTATAGGGTATTTATATTTAAGCGGCGGAACCTGGGACCCAATGGGAGTCCCAGTGTCAGTCACAGTGAGAAATTCGGTACATTATAAATAGCCAGGTCTACCCGGAGACTATAAATAGGAAACCATCGACACCACCCTGACAGGTGACACGGAGGGCCTGTCCGACTACGATTAGGATGACAGTCTCACTCACATGTTTCAGACACTTCTCCTTGAGCCTCTCCACGGTGGTATCCTCGGTCACCTCCTCCAGCCACTCCGTCCCCTCCGCGGTGCAGATGTGGACCTTCAGCACTTTGCCTGCAAATATCTTCTCCTCCTGGACGAACATAGCTACAGACCCACTGATGTTAGCTCCTGTCGCTAGCGTGCTAACAGCTAGCCGTCCTTCCTTTCCCGGCTGAACTGTGCGGATACATGCACCTTTTAAGCTACCACCATGCTCAGACTGCTCCGTTTACTAACCAGCGCGAATCTAACGGTGTTGTCTCTGCTGGCACAGCTGTTTATCGCCCGTAAAGACAAACCAACAACACACAGCTAGATCCTATTTTGATGGTTAATCATTGAACTCT
>NC_140275.1:5608528-5656028 GCF_964030765.1 Micromesistius poutassou
AACTGTGTAAAGAGTAATCTGTTTGTAGTTGATAATGTTGAGTTTAATGATGATGTTATTGTCACTTCTGATGAGGTACATGAAGCAATACTGAAGTTAAGAGATAATAAGGCCTGTGGTCTCGATAATATTACAGCTGAACATATTAAGTTCGCCAGTAAGAAAATGTGCCCTCTGGTGGCTATGTGCTATACAGGTTTTTTTGTTCATGGAGTGTTACCTGATTCTATGATTTCTGTTGTGCTAGTGCCAGTTATTAAAGATAAAGTGGGGAAGCTGAACAGCTCAGATAATTACAGGCCAATAGCTCTGGCCAGTGTCATGTCCAAGGTACTGGAGACAGTTCTACTGAGTAGACTTGAGAGATACATCATGTCTACAGACAACCAGTTTGGTTTTAAACAAAAGCATGGCACTGATCTATGTATTTTTGCACTAAAGGAAATCTTAGAGAAATACAATAGTCATAATTCTACCATGTTCTTGTGCTTCATCGATGCTTCTAAAGCATTCGACCGTGTTAATCATGTGAAATTATTTTTGAAATTGTCGAAAAGTGGGGTCCCTGGTTTTTTGATTAGAATCCTGGTCTACTGGTACTTGCATCAGACAATGCGAGTGAGATGGGGGAATGTAACATCTGATCCCTTCCATGTGACCAATGGTGTCCGCCAGGGCGGAATCCTGTCTCCCTTTCTTTTTAATGTGTACATGAATGATTTGTCTCTGATGTTGAATACATGTGGTACAGGTTGTAGAGTTGGTGATCTACTAATTAATCACTTTATGTACGCAGACGACCTGGTCATCTTCAGCCCTTACAGTGCTGGTCTCCAACAGCTATTGAGAACATGCACACAGTATGGTGCTGACTTTGACATAAAGTACAATGCTGGTAAGAGTAAAGTTATGATTATTAGAAGCAGAGAAGACAGACAGTCAACCTTCCCTGACTTCCATCTGTCTGGTACTGCACTCAGTGTGTGCAGTGAGATTAAGTATCTGGGGCATATTATTGTTAATGACTTGTCCGATGATAAAGATATGTACAGGCAGCGTCGTAAGCTCTATGCACAAGCAAACATGCTATGTCGTAAGTTTAGCATGTGCTCTGTAGCTGTAAAAATTGCATTGTTTAAAGCATATTGCACACCTCTGTACACAGCCCACCTGTGGTGCCGCTACAAACAAGGTAGTATAAGAAAGCTTACAGTAGCTTATAATGACAGCATGAGGCTACTGTTGAGAGCCCCAAGAAGCTCCAGTGCAAGCCATATGTTTGTTAGTGTCAGGGTACCCACCTGCTCTGCTGTTCTGCGCAATCTGATGCACAGATTTATGTGTAGGGCGTCAGAATCAGAGAATGAACTTATTAATGTGTTGGTTAATCCTGTATGCAGTTCTGTAAGATTTTCGTCCAGACTGTGGAACCATTTTAGAACATGTTTGTATGCAAGCCTACACTGAATAGTGGGGAAGGCTCTGTACTTTGTATTATTATTATTATTATTTTTTTTTTTTTCTCTGTCTTTGTTTTTATTATCTTATTCTGCTTTTATGGTGATATGGATCCCCCTGGGTCTGAAATAAAGATTTATATATATATATATATATATTTAATGATATGCGGCAATACATTAACAAACATTGTTTGTTACCAGTATTGTAGTATATACATTATCGTTATCGACTTGTGTTCATAATATGCATGTGTCCCCTCGTTAATATACATCACCATGGACTATATTATGCGTTACGTGTTTAGTTTGCGTGTGTTTAAACAGGGTGCGCACACACACGCGCACCAAGCATCACCCTCATTCATTCATTCTTTTAAACAATCACTCACGGTAAAACTATGTTTTCTCACAATCAAATATTCATCAACCCTGAAAGTTATGGGCTTGTACACGATGTCTGTGTCAAGAACATGTGTTTGCTGTACAGTGTTTGCAGATGCATTGATTTAAAAGTAGGCCTACAACTTAGCCTACCACTGTATCAGCTGTTCTTTCCCAAATAATTTAACCGACCATTTACCCTAAAATTAGATTTTGTTTTGGAAGCCTGGAATATACTTTGCTCGAATGTATTATTGTTATTATTATTCTTCTTATTATTATTATTTTAACGCATTCCATAGCCTACTATACTTCATTCATGTTCATTCATGCAGCCCTATTGAAAAAAATGTTTCCACACGCTATTTCTATGCAGTTTCACACGTATGAATAATCTTTGACATCATAATATTTAAATCAGGTTAATAGTTTGCATGTTTGTGCTGTGTATAGCCTACGTGTGTGTAAGCGTAGGCTATGTTGTAGTTCCGACCTGCCATGGCACGTCAAAATAGCAACAACAACTGCGCTATCCACTATAGAGGTATTTTTCGGTAAGTGGCGCAATTGCATTGGCGCATTTTTTAGATCACTAAAATAGCACGTACCAATCTGGCAACACTGAGCATGTGAAAATTATAGCATTTTTGTTAGCATTTAGCTTCTACCGGGAGTAAACAGCATACGTAGCAAGCAAAGATTTTTCTGGAGGCCATTTTCTCCTCGTCGAACGGCTGCGGTAAGTTTCTTATTTTCACATACTAACCCAATTTTATGTTGGCATTTCAACAGAAATGTTGTTTTAGAACAACAGTGTGTTGTTGGTCCCCGTATTTGAGCGGGTTTTGTATCTTAACACCAAATTAATGACGGCTAACGTGACCGAGTGAATACCTAGCTTAAAATGCGCGCGTGTCCAACTTGACCATGTCCGCAAAAGGTAATAAACTTAGCAATATGATGTGGAAAGATAGTTTTGTTTTATTAAACATGACTTAAATTCTGTTGAAAATTGCCATGGGTTGAGAAAAATATAACGTTAACCCCCACAGTGGCTTTTCAAATCAACGGTTGAGCATGTGCGTTTTTTTTTTTTTTAAATCAGCATTTACCTGTGTTAGTGTGGGGAATAGGGGTTATGCGCAACATTCTTCCGGGTTCTACAAAACAGTGGTCTTGGCTTCCGGCCGTCCGCTGCTCAATAAGCTGAGCTGATTATGGCGACCTTTTACAGCCGGTGTTTACAGGAGCTACCCCGAACAACTATTACCGATGTGCACAGTATTGCCAAACGGACGTCCAGAGCCCCGGGGACTCTGTTAGACAAGGGATTTAAGTTTTACGCCTCCTCATTTATTCATAATTATGAAGGTATCTACATTTGTAGCTTTTGCTAATAGCACTCGTTAGCGTTAGTTAACTGTAAGTAGCCTAGTTGTGTACTTGTATGCTATCAGTTAGTTTATCAGTATTTTTGCTCACAGACAATTAAGACAATCAGATGAAGACTGCATTTTAGCGATGGGTTTATACTACCAACAGTATAATTACTACGATGTCCTGTGTGTTTATGCTGGTCTTATGTGTCTACTAGGATAGCTGCTAGGTTTAATGTCGACTAGCTGCTACTGTTCTGGCAGGTGTTTCAGATTTCTAAAACATTGATTTGTATAAAGACAACTGTGATGAATAAATTAATGAATGAATGGATGCTTTATCTTCTTTTCCACCAGTTTCAAACAAAGACAGGTTGAGAGGTACTGTCACTGTCAGAGCAGCTTGTCACAGGTCCATGCAGAAGAATGAAAAACCACACAGCTTGAGAGTAGGCTATGTTCAGGGATGGGTTTGTTAAATTTTCTGTTTCAGTTCAATGACTGTACAGCATGCGTTCATCAAGCCTCTCAGAATGAATATATTTACACTGCAACTGCTTTCATTTGGCCACCAGCATGTTCTCAACTATGTAAACACCATATTCACAAATACAACACATTCTTCTGAGACACTTGATAAATGGCTATAGTTTACCTGTTAGTGAATGAAGGTAATTTGTGCAAAGTTGATTGGCAGTAAATATTTCTATCAACACATATTTGGTATACCTCTACTCGTATGGTTAACAATTTTTGTATACTAAACACACACACACACACACACTATACCGATAAAATCATTGGGACACTTGCCATGACATTACATTCTAAAGCTATATATATGGGTTTCCTCCCCTTTTGCAATTGCTACTACTTGCAACTATTGACACCCTGTAGTGGCAGGCATTCCAGTACTGAGCAATATATGTTTATTGTGGTAGACTTGTAGGAAGCCCCTTGTCTTAATTTAGTGGTATCTGTTCTGCCAACTGTCCAATTGTCTCTCTGTGTATTCTACACAGATAGTGCTTCGTGATTCAGATCCCGTCATCATGACCTCAAGTCAGTGTTCATGCAAAGCTGGCACAGCAGTATGCAATCACATTGCTGCACTGCTCTTTCAGACAGCTCATTACTCCGAGCTCAATATCCAGGTTGTCCCCCCTGTTCATGCCTGTACAGAAATGGAACAACAATGGCACAAGCCCAGAACTGCAGTAAGGGTTGAGGCAAATGCACTGTATATGTATGTAATAGTTAGGCTATGTGTGCTGCAATAAAATAGTAATTTGCTAAAAGAAAGTATAGTGATCTAAGGTTAGAAGCATTAGAGGTGCAGCGTAATATAATGGCGACTCAGTTAATTTTCTTTACTTCATAAGGGAGTAAAACCCGGGCCTGTAAACAGCATGATTATTACAAGACCCAGGCTTAACAGGCGCATGGAAGGAGGAATCAGGTGAGGTGTAGTCACTGAGGTCATACATGTAAACATTAGCTGGGGCACAGCAGGTTATGATTTGTAACAATATCACTATTTGGAGGTCACGAGCAGTTACTGAAACCATTAGACTGCATACCACATATTTTACTTTTATAATTGTAACCTTTTCATAGTAGGATATTACCTTTACCACTTTGTTTCATAGAAGTACACTCTACAAGGGTGTGCATGGGCACCCTTTTGATATTGGGCTGCTATGCATTGAGGACACATACGAGGACTTTGCTATAGAAGAGAGGCCCCTCATAGCAACTATGGCAATAAGTGCTGAGAAAACGCTGGTGGAGACATCATTTGGCTTAGCCCAAAAGGGAAGTGTACTGTCTTATCAGCAGCCTATACTACCCACCAAAGTGATCACAATCCACATGGATGCTCCACCTTTCCCAAAGTTACCCATTGATAACTATCAGCTTCCCCCGACAGACATGCTGGAGTTTACACTAACAGACGAACAAAATTTTCATCTGAAAAGTTTGACTGTTAAGTTAGAAATGACCAGAAAGATTGAAGAGGCAACCAGAGAGCAGGCTGGAAATGTGGAGTGGCATCAGCTGCGCAGGTGTAGAATAACCTCCTCTCACTTTAGAGAGGTGTGTTTTGTGAGGGGAGAAGGCTCAGCACAGTCACTGGCTGAACGCATGCTGAAGGGAACAAGGCAGACAGCAGAGATGAAAAGAGGTACACACACACACACACACACACATAACTGTCCATTTCTAAATGAAATGAACTTACCTTGAAATGACATCAATCTCCTAATTACAATAATTTGCATTATGATCACTGTATTGCGATCATTCAACTCAAATTTTGAAACATCTTCTATTCAAACAGGTGTAGATATGGAGTTCACTGCAGCTCAAGAATATAGCAAAATCAGGAACGTGAACTACATGCCTACAGGCCTAATTATTCACCCTGATGCCCCATGGCTAGGCACCTCACCAGATGGCCTTGTATTTGACCCTCTCGCACAGCCACCTTTTGGCCTAGTTGAGATCAAGTGCCCCAATGTTAACAGCTATGTAGATTGCAAGTACCTTAACATGAAAGAGGGAACACTGCTCTTAAAAGAATCACACGCATATTACTGGCAGGTGCAGGGGCAACTTATGCTTACTGGAATGACATGGTGTGATTTTGTCATTTGTGCCCAAGAAGACATGCTGGTCCAACGAATAGTTGTTGATCCAGAGGTCACAAAAGTAATTAGACAGAAGGCAGACGAGTTCTTTTTCAAGATTTACATGCCCAAGTACCTGACCAGACGTTAGGTACTGAGCACAACATTTAATTGACAATCATTTTCATTAAAATCATTTTCTGTTTCAATCATTTTTCATGTATTTACAATAGGTACAATGGGTTTCCCACAGAAAATGTGATAGTTAAGGTGGTGGGGGCTGCTAAACAACAGTATCAAAATAACAACTGAAACAAGAACAGTTAAAGAATTTGTGCAATTTGAACTCTACACATATTTAAAAGAAAAGTGCTACTCAACATTGTCAAAATAACTGAAACAAGAACAATTAAAGAATTTGTGCAATTTGAACTTTAAAATATTCAAAAACAAAATGACAATACCATACCATACCAACTTTATTTATAAAGCACTTTAAAAACCCAGTGGACCAAAGTGCTGTACAAAATCACACACAAAAAATACAATTGGCATAAGACACAAAAAGTACATAAAACACAACAGAAAATAATAAAGATTAAAATAAAGTGCATTTAAAATAACACTATACAAAACAAGTAAACAATTAAAACATAGCGCATAGGTGAGTCAAACAATAAATAACCGACAGCAGAATAAAAGACATCAGTTAAAAACGGGGTTAAAGGCTATGGAGAACAGGTGAGTTTTGAGGCGCTTTTTAAAAACATGCAGCGATGGAGCTTGTCTGGTATCAAGAGGCAGGTCGTTCCATAACTTTGGTGCCACAACTGAAAAAGCGCGGTCCCCTTTAAGTTTGGTGGTCGTTCTCGGGACTTTCAGGAGCAGCTGGTCAGCTGACCTGAGGGGGCGTGTAGGGGCGTAAGGTTCTAACAGCTCAGAAAGGTATGGTGGGGCAAGGCCATTAAGAGACTTAAAAACAAATAAAATAATTTTAAAATTAATCCTAAAACGAATGGGCAGCCAGTGTAGTGCAGTTAAAATGGGGGTAATATGCTCACGTTTATTTATGCCGCTTAAAAGGCGTGCAGCAGCATTTTGTACCATCTGAAGACGGGTGATGGCGGATGCGCTAACCCCTACATATAAGGCATTACAATAGTCAAGCCGACTAGTTATAAAAGCGTGGATGGTCATCTCTAGGTGCTGCCTTGAGAGAATGTGTTTTATTTTAGCCAACTGCCTCAGTTGGAAGAAACTTGACTTCAAAACTGCCGTGATCTGACTGTCAAGGTTTAGCCCAGGATCCATTTTTATCCCAAGGTTTTTGATAGTAGGTTTTGAGTATTGGGCTAGTGAACCTAGATCAATGGATGGAGTCCCAGCAGTGCCATTAAAAACCATCACCTCAGTTTTATTTTCGTTAAAATGTAAAAAGTTGAGTGCCATCCAGGCCTTTAGGTCATTAAGACATTTAAAAAGTGGTTTCAAAGAAGATGCATTATTCTTTTTGAGGGGCAGGTAAATCTGGCAATCATCTGCATAGCAGTGAAAGGATATGCCATGTTTGCGTAGGATGGACCCCAGTGGGAGCAGGTATAGTGAAAACAGAAGAGGGCCTAGGACCGAACCTTGTGGTACCCCACATGGGAGGGGCGCACAGGAAGACATAAAATAGTACCGGCGAGCAGCCGGTGGAGAGACAAGCGGGAGGAACGCCAGGGGAGAGAAAAAGTTTGCGAGTGGGATGATATCTTCGCCGATGTCTGGAGGGTCGTAGAGGGGAAGAGAAATCTTTTTTGTTCCCCTGACAACAGAAGACCATGATGGAGAGGAACTCGGAACAGGGAGGACGTTGGTAGCAGCGGCGGAGGGCGCTGGGGCTGAGGGCAGCTGGTTGGCTTCTGGCTCCAGGCGGGCTAACCGGGAGCTCAGCATGGACTGCCGCTGGAGAAGGTCATCGATCATCTGCTCTAAGGTGCGGAGTTCCGACTTCAGCTCCACAATCTCTACTGCCGGGGCCATCTGGAGAGCTGAAACAGGAGGAAAACAAAAGAGGGACCAGCAACGGGCAGGCAGAAGGGAGCCACTGTACTGACTACAGTGTTCCCGACAATGTAGTTAAGGCGGCAGGCGTGTGTTGCTTAGGCGGCCGCCTAAGCTGTGGGAAACTGGGTAAATTAGATAATCTATTTGGCCCATGCCTTGACCAGTGGTTTGTTCTGATAATTAGATAGAAGGCAGGCTACTGCGAAAAGCTGGTTGATACTACCATTAATAGTCAAAGGGATGATGGAATCAAACAATTTATTCTGTTTTATGCGCCTAATCACTCTCTCCACGTGTATTCTTAGCCTGGCAATTTCCTGAGTAGCTAAAACATCTTCACGAGACAGCTGAGAGTTCCTTCCCAGAAAAGGTGGTCTGTGTACTTTGCCCGGTACTAAATCATCAATTGTAAAGCCTTTATCAACCATTACAGCCATGTTTTCATCTAGTAGAGGGATGATTCCAGATTGCTTGAACATTTCTTTGTCGCTAATAGAACCAGAGTACAGTGTTGACACAAAGGTGACAGCACCGTGCGGGGACACACCAATCATTCCCTTTACTGTGGTATGAGACTTATACTGGGAGTACATCTCACTCTGCAAAAGAAGCGAGGAAGGCGTCTGACATTTTAGTTCAGTGCAGTCTACTATCACCTGTGTGTCAGAGTACTTTTCAAACACGTCAGGCATCATGGCACGGACTGCATCAGGGGACATCCAAATGCCCACAGCACCCAAAACTGTGTAGAGAAAATTAGCCCAGGTCCTAATTGTTCTACTAACAGTTGATTGATGTACGTTGAAGCGGTCCGCTAGATCCCTCTCCTTCAGACCCAGAGACAGATAGACCAGAAAGAGGAACAGCTCATCAATCAGCGGTAGACAGCGGTTCTGTTAGTAAGAATGTACAAAGAAAGAAGTACATTGTGTAAGACAAATGTGTTTGTAACAGCATAATATTCAAAGTGGCTTTATTGTAGTACTTCACATCTCAAGATATACAAAGGAATCGAGATGACGTTTCCCACTCTGCAAAATTGCAGTTCGTAATAGCAGCATAAGACTAAGATCTTTGTGACATTGACAGTGCAGAATGACAGTCAGTAAGTAAGTATACACAATGTACAATATGGACATGGTATGTACAGTAGGTATAGAGGAAGGGCAGCAGTGTACAGTGCAAGGGGACTAGCTGTAATAGTGCAAGCATGTGGCTGGGGAGTGAGGGGAGAGAATTTATCATTCTAACCGCTTGGTGTATGAAACAGAGTCTGGTGGAGCAGCTGTGGAGGATCCTGTACCTTCTCCTAGAAGGCAGGAGGCTGAACAGACTGTGTGTGGGGTGGCTGGTGTTGCTCGCGATTCACAACAACATAGACAAACAGAAAATCAGATGGTCTACTTACTGGTCTACGTGGTGGGTCAGCAGTCTTATCAGGAACTGTGGTTGACGAAGACTGTCCAACACGGACAATTCTCCTACTGACAGGTTCAACCTGATGCAACCAAAATGCATTGAAATGGCGGTAGCTGGCAAATCTGGGGGGGGGGGGGGGGATATGCAATTGTAAGAACATGTTGGATTGTAGCCATACATCATGAGCAGATTTATATCCTTTATTGATCAAGTAGAAAAATAGAATAGAATAGAAAATATCCCTGCAACATACTTCAACTATCTTGTAGGCATAGCTTTGGGATTTTGAGACTTCTTATTAATCACAGATTCAATAACTTTTAACACACAATACATATACGTGCATAAAATGTGGACTATGTTGATTGTCATGTGAAATTAGCACAACTAGTAGCTTCCTGTGTAGTGAAGCTTTATTGACAGAATAACTGGCACACACAGAAGGAGTAGCATAATTCACTGAAGTGAATTAATAACTTTTTTAACGTTTCCTACCTCGTGTAAAACCTGATGTCCTCATCGGAGGTCTTGTATCTTTCAAGTCCAAACTTCTGCCCCAATGAAACCTCCTCCAGTCGCCTCTGTAGCTCTATGATGACCTGCTGCTGTGCGTGGATTTTTTCGTAGGCCAGGTCCATAAATGCAGGTTCTGGTCTGCTATCGTAGTCGTGACACAAAGCCACGCTGGCATCGATCGGCACCTCACCCTCACCCTCATCCTCCTCCTCTTGCCGCTGTGTCCTTTGCCACACACTTAGCCGAGCGACCGGCAGGCTGTAGTTGTTCCAGGCGAACAACACCGGAATCACCCCGGGTTTCAAACGGCGTCGGCCACCTTCAACGATATCTTCTGGCATAAAATGCCGACTGCAGACAGTGGTGTGTCTACTTATAACGAAGTTATCACGCCTAATGTTTCGGACCCATATCGCCCTAACTGACTCATCCTTTGGAAACTGGTGGAAACTTACGCTAGAGTTAAATTTCCCCGACACAGAACAGCTCGGCACACAACAAAAACTGCTGTTCAGATGTTGCCGTTTCTGGTATTTGAACATTTGTGAACATTTGTGTCACACGAATACACTAAAACTTATTAGTTACCAGGAGATCACCAACCGCTGCAGTCAACCAGTGTACGGAAGTGAAAAGCGGAAGTGATTAGACCCGTTTACACCTGTTTTCCGGTTCGAACGTTGGGCGTTCCGCATAACCCCTATTGCTAAACTAGCCAACGTCCGTGTTAGTTTAACATTGATATTAGTCTGAAATTACTTTGCTGCATAACTTTAGACATTATATTCTATCTACGGTAAAGGATGTGATGTAACACGAATATATTCGGGTTTTGGGAAGCAGTTTGCACATGTTTGAAAAAAATTGACCGCGTGCCTCCCCTTCGGCTTGGTCTGACATCAGACATGGGACCATATTTGTTGGGAGTGATTTTTCGTCTAGCCTCCGGTAACGTTAACACCACAGACTCGTGTGTTTTATTTTGAAGTAGAAAGGGAAGTTGTCCGTATGAAATGCTGCTAACTGTCGCAGTGCGTGGTGTACCGTCAGCCGTAGCAGCTGGTGTCTCTGACTTTGTTTTTTCATTTGCGTGCTCTGAGGCACGTTGCTGAAATCACAAGCATTGTCTGTTTGAATTATTACAGTGGATGCAGGTGACGTGAGTCCCAGGCCAAGCTTTTATGATGTGATTTGACTAGTTCATAAGCTCACGTGATTAAACATAACTGATTCCTGCTTGTCATTTGTGCAGAGTTTTTCCTCAGTCGATGTGAGGGTCTAAGGGCAGAGGATGTTGTTATAAATTAAACCTTCCTTGCCTAGCTGATAATTTGTCTGCTGTTTGGTGGCCTGAAGAAAACAACTCAGCTTTTTATTTTATTTATGTATAATGTATAATTTAACATTACTCATAAAAGTTGGTCTTGTTGGCTGCTCTGTTGAAAACCATGCACTTGCTGTTATATTTGTGTTTTTGTTATAATAAGCATACTCTGTTGTTGAATTATTCTCTGCAGGAACCATGTTGATTAAGGCCAGGCTTGGAGATATCCAAAAATTTGTGCGAGTAACAGAGCCGCATCTGAAGGAGTTTTTGATTGCAGGTAAGAAATTGTCATTGGAATTAGGTTTTCCACCAGAAGCTTTAAGGTGCTAAGAGTAGCCTAACTGTAATGGTAACTTATGAGTATAAATGTTACCATCTCACATTGAATTACTCTGAATGCATGCTTTTCTTAAGACATAGTAATGAGTAGTTTTATTTCACACTAATTTATTGATGTTTATTCTAAAGTAATGTTCAAGATTCATTGGATATTTGTGAGTATTAGACCAACATGAACTAGGGATGCACACGATTATCCGGTTAACCGATAACAAGAACTTTGACCGATTAATACTATCAGTTAATTTTTTTAATGTCGTCAATTCATGGGGGTGTGTCCACACATGCAGACTTCCATGTGGCTTCAGTCATATTTCCCAGTAAAAAGTTAACACAGGAGGACTGACAGTAGCCTATGTGCCGTACAGTCTCCGTGAAGGAAGATCAGACAACAAATGTTCACCTCGAGCTCCACATAGGAGCCTCAATTTGCTGTTCCTCTCTTCAGCCTGGTGTTTGGCTGCACCTATAAAAACAGTTCAACACTGGACGATCTAACCTCCATATGAGCGTGATCAGCTGTTGCAGCACACTGTCACATGTGTGTTTAATGGCAAAAAAAAAAAGTGATCGCCCCCGCAAGCATTGTAATCTTGTCAGTTAATGGTTAATAATTGGTTAATGAGCATTCTTTATTGGTCAGAAAAAAATTCAAAATGTGCATCTCTAACACAAACTTATGAGTCTGGTTTACACAAGCATTTGTCTTTTCCTCTAGCATTTGCAAAGTTTGGTGTGCCAGCTGTGACAGAAGGTGTGAAGGTTCTTGACAGTACGGGGACTGAGTTGGATGATGACGTATTTGAGGATGTTGTTAAGGATCCTTCAGTGGGAGTACTTACCATCAAATATGACACTGGTTGGTCTGAGTTACAGTTGTAATTTATAGTACAGTATTTAATGGACATACTAGTTCCTTGTGGTTAATGTTTTTCCTTTCATCTGCTTCCTCTATCATGATCAGAAGAATCTGTCTCCATGGCACCATCTCCTGAGCAGTCGGACCTACCATCCTTGATTCGTCTGATTCTCAAGATACATACATCCTTTCAGAGAGTCTGTTACAAAGGGTCGGATTCATCTACTTAAAGAAAGAATTACGAGATGGCTTGAGTTGCAAAAATAGTTGAGGTGCTTTTATTTCCCCCAAAAAAGTAACAAGATACAAAAACAAAAGCTTGATGTCCAAAAGAAAGTAAAAGAGATATTCAAAAGGATTGTTCAAAACAAAGATTATCCATGATCCAGAGCCCTACAGCCCAACCACTCTGACTGTCTTCCAAAAACTAACCGACCCCCTACCCTGTGGTTGGCAGGCTTTTATAAGCCTAGCCCCTCCCCTTAGCCAAACCATTACCCAGGTATTCAATTAACCCATGTTTTACCCAAATTGCTATTGCATATTTGTTATTCAATGCACAACATAATCCCTCTCCCAACATCTACCAAGTCCAAGCTATATATTCTACATAAACACATAAACCTACATACACGCTCATATACATACATATGTCACCCATGAGCTAATCTCAGATGGTATCTCCCACCATCAACACATCTGAGCCACCTGCTGTTCCCTCTACTTAAAGCAGCCTTAGGCACGCCCTCTGGTTGCCACCTAGAAACTAGTGGCATGGCCATCATGTCACAGAGTCCTTCCTAAACGGCAGAGGCTGGACACAGAGGCCAAGAACGTAAGAATTAACACACAAACACCAGAGCACAACAGGAATTATTTTTAAGGCCACCAAGGCTGTAAAAAGAATATAGTGTAATTTTAAAGGGACTACAAGGAGTTTTGGAAAGTGAAATTTTGTCACACTATGTTTCCCATGAGCCTCCGCACACACGGTCAATGAAATTCTTGGATCAGCGCAAGACAGGTGAAAGCATTTGCATCAAGAACGAAAGTCAGAGGTTGGAAGATGATCAGATACCGTTGTAGTTCTGACCATAAATGATGCCAACTAGCGATCCGGCAGTGTGATTCCCATGACCCACAGGCAGCGTCCGGTAAACCGAAACTAGGAAATGCTGGGCGAGTCAACCACTAAATAATAACAAAAATAACTATACAAATAAAATAATATATTTATCGAAAATGGATGGATCCATTAACAAGTTCTGTATAACCAAATACAAACTCCTCAGGGTCTCTTTAAAAACCATTTGTTTTTGACCATTTGTTTACTTATTAATGTGATGTATTCTCAACATGCTAAATTGTTTTGCTTTTTGTCTGAAGTTGGTGGATTCCATTCTTACAAAGAAACCTGGTGGGGAACGCATAATGAATGAATACAATCAAAGCAAGTCCCTGACAGATGAAACCAGGAGGAAAATGGTGAACATACTGGCAGCTGACATGACGGAAAATAATGGGTAATTTGTAAATAGTCTTTACTTTACTCACTGTAGCTTTTACATTAAATTCAAAACTTTGTTTAATCCTGTGCATATAATAAATCTTTACCATTTTATATCTTGCAGTACATCACCACCCAGACAGGTGAAAGAAAAGTATGCCAGAGGAATTGTGAGCTTATTCCCCTACCTCAGTGATCCGTTCTCCAGGACTGGTTATGTAAGTCACACACTATAATGGCTGTGATAATGTTGAATGCGACATCGAAACACTTTGATTTCTACTAGAGCATATTTTTAAAGGTAATAAATAAGTGATAATTGCTCTGCATACATGAGTCTTTTCAAGTTGCAGTTGTGGAACTATCGGCTGAGATGGTGTTTTTTTCAAACTCTTTTTCAAAAATGGGGCTACAGTAAGGACGAGGGAGGAGTGGTGAATTCATATTCAAAATGCCCCTCTTACCTTAACTTTAAAAAAACTCAACTCACAAATGGAGTGTCTGTTTTTGTTATCCTTTCTCCCTCCAAGGAGCATTATTATGATGGCGAGAGTGGCACTGGGTACTTGGCCTGGAGGATTAAAACTATTCAGAGATCCACTGCTAGAGACAGACGATCATCGTATGGAGGTAACACAATAATAATACTAGAAGATCTGAACTGAATTTTCTTTTGTCTGTATGTTTATATGGTTCTCAAAATATGGTATTTTTCCATATTGTGCAGCATCATCTGAAGGAACATCTCGTGAAGATGGGCTTGGAGGACCAGCTGCCAGACGAGAGACCCAGTTTGTTCCAGAGACTGTCCTGAGCGAAGACGAGTGTAAGGAAGCAGTTGCACTGATGAAACATTGTCCTGATGAGGACACAATCAAGAAGAAGATGAAGCTGACATTTGACTTCCGCCGCAACATGGTCCTCGACCCGCAGCAGTCAAGCAACGTACTGTCTGTCTTTCCACGTTTCAAAGACGTCAAAGGCTTGGTAATTGATTTTCATTATTTTGACAGTGTTTTGACAATTTCATAATTATTAAAGTATGTGTGTATTTTAGTAACAGTCAAACAACACAGTTCATCTGGCTGTGAAATCTTGAAGTTCTCCATTATCCTCACCCTAGGTGGAACAGGATTTTGTTCTGATGTTTGGGGAGGATGTCTCTGGCAAGTTTCTGGAGAAATGGACAACCACATTCAAGAAAAAGATCATCCAACAATGCAGAAAGCTTCCATCCACCAGTGAGCTTGAAGATCTCCTCCTGGCAGCTGATACTCCTGAGGATGGCACTGAAGTGGATGACGACATTGGTAAGTATGAATTGCTATTGAAATAGCAGAATTACACAGCATCGGGCAGCCCTTTCCTGCATGTCATTCCCTCTCACTCTGCTTCCCCCTTTCCTGTCTATCTCTACTGCATACTATCAAATAAAGGCAAAAAGCCCCCCCCCCAAAAAAAGAAAAAAAAGAAATTGCAGACTCACTGAATTTTGCTGATGGTCCACATAACATTAAATTTGTGTATTTACAGGTTGGGACAGTGACCTCTCATCGATTTTGCTGCTGTTACACCTGATTCCCCCCTCTGCCCAGGGTCGTAAAAGACCAGGAAAGGTGGCTGCTTCCCAAGCAGAGAAGGATCTTGTGGTCTTCAAGAAGGTTTGTATATGTTCTTATTTATTTACTGTTTTTTATTCAAGGATGTTTCACTGAGGGAGCCTTGGTTTTTCAGGTCATGATCACATACACACACAGTTAAATACTATACAAATACACATGGAAGCTGATTTTCTTGTGCAATATTACCACCATGTAATAGTCTTGCCATGTGTTTGTGTTTGTGTTTTCTCAGACAGGAACCAACATCCAGGAACATCTTGATTCCATCACGATAAGCACACAACCCTACCTCCTGGCTTTAGGACGAAAGAAGAAAGAGGTCCACCAGTTCTTTGTCATACTTGACAAAAATGCCATCAGTTGCAGGTCGGCCTCCTCACTTGGTGCCTTCGACGAGCTGTTTAAGGTGCATTACGTTTTTGCCACCACATACAACCCCATGCTGAACAACATGTTCACGTTCATCCAGACCACTGTGTACAACATAGATGTTGGCAAAGTGAAGGAGAGTCCCCGTGTCGCAGAAGTTCGGGCTAGGTTGCTTCATTAGTACTTGAACAAATCTGTTTGACATGAAGTGTTTCGTTTGTCAGACTGAGTTAACTTGCGCAAATACACTTGTTAGGCATTTACGGGTAGTTCATGGTTACTTAGATGGAAAAAATCTTCGCCTTAAATGTGCTCAGTCTGGATGTGGCCGTGTGCTTGGAACCTTTTCTGGGTTTAGGAAACATTTAAACACCAAACACATTGACAATATCGACCAACAAGTTCATAATGATGTCAATATAAGCAGAGCAGATCTTGGTGATGCAGGAGAGCTGGTGACGGCTAATGTAGAGGAGACGGCCACAGCATCTACCTCACTGACAGAGTCGAGTAGCAGCACTTTAGATATGTGTGCTACTGCTATTGCACAACTCAAAGCAGCTGGATTAAGTCAGTCTAATGTTAAGAGGTTTGTCTCATCCATGGAAGAAGTGATTTTTGAGATTCACAATCAGGCTAAGGATGTAGCTTTACAGTGCTTGTCTCCACAGGATACCATAAATAGGAACAAAATAGAAGAGTCCTTCCAAACTTTGGAAAATCCATTCACAACTTTAAATTCAGAAGCAAAACTAAACAAACACATAAGAGAGAAATGGGGACTTGTTGAGCCTGTTCAAAAAGTGCTTGGCACAAGATTCGACAGCAGAAGAAACAAAACTACTGGGACATATGACCAAGTCATTGTAACCGATATGTTTTCATATGTTCCAATTTTGGAAACACTGAAGAGTATTTTACAAAAAAAAGAATTTGCAGACATGATCAAGCCCAGGTATAGTCCCAAGGACGGTGTGTATGCAGACTTGAGAGATGCCACCTATTTTAAAGAAAGTCCCCTATTTTCTATTGAAAAAGATGCCTTGCAGATTCAGCTGTTTTATGATGACTTTGAAACTGCAAATGTCTTGGGATCCAAAAGAGGTTTACATAAATTAGGTGCTATATATTTTACTTTAAGAAATTTCCCCCCAATCTTTAATTCATCTTTGATTAATATCCATTTGTGTGCTCTATTTCATGCACAAGACATAAAAATATATCGTTTTAATTTGATACTTGAACCACTTATTAATGATCTGAAAGTGCTTGAGACAGAGGGACTTCAAATTCCAACTTTTGAACATGCAATTCATGGTACTGTAGTTCAAGTCACTGGCGACAATCTTGGTTTGCATGGTCTATTTGGCTTTGTAGAGTCATTTGGGGCACGATATTGCTGTCGTTTCTGTCTCCTTGAGAAACACTGTTTTCAAACTGTATTCTGTGAAGATGATCCAGAAGTTGTTTTAAGAACTGTTGATGTGCATGCACAGCACTGTCAGACTGTACAAACAGATCCTAGGCTGCCTCATGTACGTATATGGTGTGAAACGCAGTTGTTGAATTCAGTCTGTTGAATTCACTGGAGTATTTCAAGACAGCCAACAACCTCTCTGTAGATATAATGCATGATATTTTAGAGGGGGTTGGTCAGTTTGAGGTGAAACTGATTCTGAAGTACATTCAAGGCAACTTCCTAAGTGCTGAACAAGTGACTGGTAGAATACATGCATATGACTATGGTTTCAATCAGCAGCGAAACCGTCCACCTCTGACAACAGATAAGTTGATGGATGGAAGTAATGATTTGGGGTTGAATGCCATACAGTCTTGGTGCTTGTTACGCAATATACCTTTACTATTTGGTGATTTGATTGAGACAGATGATAAACACTGGCATCTCCTACTTTTGCTTCTACATATTGTTAACATTGTATTTTCACCTGTCCTGTCAGAGGGCATGACCGTATACCTCAAACATTTAATCATTGATCATCATCAGCTGTTCAAGCAATTATTTCCTGAAATAAATCTCTTGCCAAAGCATCACTTCATGATACACTACCCTCGTAGCATAAGGTACATTGGTCCGATTTTGCATACATGGTGCATGCGTTACGAGGCCAAACATAAATTCTTCAAACAACAATTAAAAAGCTTTAAAAACATTACAACAACATTAGCCAAAAAGCATCAAAGTTATATGGCAATGTATCATGAATCTTTTAGCAAGGAAAGATTAATTGTAGGTCCAGGAAAAATGATGACACTTTATGAGTTAAAACAGGGTGCAGCAATTGCTGAAAAACTTGGAACTGTTTTGTCAACCAGTGTGTTTTCTGCAAAATGGATAAAGTATCACGGTACAGAGTACCGTTGTGACTTCATTATATGTACTGAGGTAGCATGTGAGATGCCTGTGTTTTGTAAGATCAACACAATTGCTGTAAAGGATGACTTTGTTTTGCTCTGTGGAAAATTGATGGAAACAATGTGTTTTGATGACCATTACCACGCCTTTAAGGTCGGGCTACATCCAGACAAGGTTCTAAAAGTGTTGCACATAAATGATCTTTTTTACTCCAAACCATTTGATGTTCAAATGAAGTATGGTACGACAGATACCGCCTTATATATTGTTCCATATTGCCATTTTATGCAGACTTAGGGTCAATGTTCTCAAGTGGTGGCATTGTTAGGCTGACCAAAAGTTAACAGTTGTGTTTTATGTAGTGTTTTTATGCAGACTTGAGATCAGTTGCTTGGCACGGCAGGCACACTTGCAACCATCTACCTCATGAATGTTGTATTTACAGTTCACTTGGAGCCCTGTAATGGCACAGCAAGTACACTGTTACATGACCTTACTGTAACTGTTGTAACGTGTTTTTCCTAAAGTGAATGTTGTTGTATTGGGGTGCCTGGCACGGCAGGCACACACACACCCATTGCACAACTATTCACTTTTTTTTTTTTCTAAAGTGCAGAATGTGAACAGTTAAGTGCTCTTGTACAACTAAAGGTTGATTACACATGTTAAATACATCTTCAAAAGGTGTTTTTGTACAATAAAAAGTGAGTTGTACAATAAAAAGTGAGAAGTTAAATGCATTTTTGTGGTAACTTGTTTTATTCAAAGGTACATTCAAAGTATTTAATTATATGGATGGAGGCAATCTAACCTTTATACACTGCTGAGAGTCATATTTACTCTCTCCAGAGTTATTCAACCTGTAGTGTTAAGTTTCATTAAAGACCGGGTAAACCAAAAATAATTATGGGTTTTGAGTTTATAATACCACAGGAAAATATATTATTAACCACCCTGCCAAATTTGAAGGACTAAAAAAATCGCGAAGTATATAAAATTATGCTTCAAAGTTGATGAAAAATGAGCAGTAATCCCTGGCTCAGGACGGTGGGGGCGTGTGCGCTGCAGGCCAGGAAACCACGCCCATCACCGGAGAGCCAACTGCAAACTGACAATTCAAACCAGACTCGTGAGCGGTAAAACCATAGACGGGTGAAACCACAGAATGCTAGTGCGCGGTTAATGTATTTATACCTAGAGGGCAGCAGGGGGCGGGTTTATGTGAGTATGACCGCTTTACGTAACGCGGTCTTCGATGTAGACCCGCCCATTTTAAACCTGCACACAGAACATTCTCTGAGGCCTAGCTCCTCAAGGAAATGATGAATGGGAAAAATATTTTTTACATGTTTTGAGGGACACATTTAAGGCCTAATTAATATGATAAGAAGAAAAATACTGAATTTGGTTTACCCGGTCTTTAACACTGTCCAGTGTTAGCCAGTGTTAATTTTTTACTCAATTTTGAGTTAATTTTACTCTGAAATTTTAACACTATCGAAAGAGTTAATTTAACACCAATTCTGATAAGGACCAAATAGACTTGGACACAGTGTTAAATTTAACTCTTTAAGTGTTGATTTAACACTGCAAAATTTACTGTGTACAGAGCCTTTCTCTTAAAACCATTAGCAGCACATTTCAGTCCAAATGTTTTTTAAACAATCATTTAACAGGTGGATCGGCCCAGAGAATTGCAGTTGGACTCCATTTTTTACATGAAAAGCAGAGTTATGCTGGAGGTCCATATCCTCCCTTTTGAAACTATGAGCCACTAATTTGAGTCAAAAGGTTGTTTACAGTATTAATAAAAAGCAGGATAGGGCAAGAATCTGATGTTAGATTCCGTGTTTTGGGAATGTAAAGCAGAGTGGCGCAGCGGAAGCGTGCTGGGCCCATAACCCAGAGGTCGATGGATCGAAACCATCCTCTGCTAGAATCATTGCTGTACAAAGGATCAAGCATTGAAAGCGAGTGCCATCGTGATTTGAACCCACCCTCCCTACCAAGCATAAAGAGTTCATCTCACATTGTGATGACCATAAGTGTCCTATATTCCTCAAAAAGTATTTGACAATATCTGTTAGGAAGATGATTTGAGTGAGGGATTGGTAGTAAGACTGGGGTTGAAGAAAGACGATACACACACACATGTGTTGTTCTTATGTATTTCAAACCTTGATTGGTCGTTGATTATTTTTTCTTCAAATCTCATGTCAGAAAATGACGTGCGTCCCAGTGGCCTAATGGATAAGGCACTGGCCTCCTAAGCCAGGGATTGTGGGTTCGAGTCCCGTCTGGGGTGTATTCAAGCAGAGTGGCGCAGCGGAAGCGTGCTGGGCCCATAACCCAGAGGTCGATGGATCGAAACCATCCTCTGCTAGCAGTATTATGTATCAGGCCTCAAAGTTAATTCCGGATAGAGTGATGGCTACATCACTTTCATTTGGATGTCTGAAGTCATTGTGGCACCAGCAGAATTGGAGATAGAGGTACAGAGCCTTTCTCTTAAAACCATTAGCAGCACATTTCAGTCCAAATGTTTTTTAAACAATCATTTAACAGGTGGATCGGCCCAGAGAATTGCAGTTGGACTCCATTTTTTACATGAAAAGCAGAGTTATGCTGGAGGTCCATATCCTCCCTTTTGAAACTATGAGCCACTAATTTGAGTCAAAAGGTTGTTTACAGTATTAATAAAAAGCAGGATAGGGCAAGAATCTGATGGTAGATTCCGTGTGTTGGGAATGTAAAGCAGAGTGGCGCAGCGGAAGCGTGCTGGGCCCATAACCCAGATGTCGATGGATCGAAACCATCCTCTGCTAGAATCATTGCTGTACAAAGGATCAAGCATTGAAAGCGAGTGCCATCGTCATTCTAGCCCACCCTCCCTACCAAGCATCAAGAGTTCGTCTCACATTGGGATGAAAATGAGTGTCCAATATTCCTCAAAAAGTATTTGACAATATCTGTTAGGAAGACGATTTGAGAGAGGGATTGGTAGTAAGACTGGGGTTGAAGAAAGACAATACACACACACATGCATTGTCCTTATGTATTTCAAACCTTGATTGGTCGTTGATTATTTTTTCTTCAAATCTCATGTCAGAAAATAACGTGCGCCCCAGTGGCCTAATGGATAAGGCACTGGCCTCCTAAGCCAGGGATTGTGGGTTCGAGTCCCGTCTGGGGTGTATTCAAGCAGAGTGGCGTAGCGGAAGCGTGCTGGGCCCATAACCCAGAGGTCGATGGATCGAAACCATCCTCTGCTAGAATCATATGTTTTCAATGTTTCAGTCAAAAAATTAATTGCAATTGACATCCAAATCAAGAATCCTGTGCTGGCATAGGGATTGCGCCACACACTGTGCCCACCTCTCAAGTCATGCTGGAACTATAAGCTGCGTTACAATAAGCATTACAATGTGGATTGAGCCAGGGTTTACAATTTGACTCCATGTTATTTAAATGCAAAGCAGAGTGGCGCAGCGGAAGCGTGCTGGGCCCATAACCCAGAGGTCGATGGATCGAAACCATCCTCTGCTAGCAGTATAATGTATCAGGCCTCAAAGTTAATTCCAGATAGAGTGATGGCTAGGGATGGGTATTGATAAGATTTTTGCGATTTCGATTCTGCTAAACGATTCGGTTCTTTATCGATTCTCTTATCGATTCTCATTTGGAAAAAAGGAGAACAAACAGGTCAATTAGAATCAACTTTAGTTCAGTTAGAAGTAACATGATGACTTTACAAACTGTCTTGAGGTATAATAATAATAAAATAAATATTCTTGTATAATAAAGCCCCTTGTCACGGTCATTTTCTAAATTAAATGCATTGCAAATGCAAGAAGGCATTCATTTAATGTTAACTGTTAGTAATAGCAGGTTTTACAACGAGGCAAATGGCGCTAACATGATAGGCAGTGTTGTTACCTGCGGTATTAACAGCAGAGGAGGACATGCTAACGTTGCTGCTGCTGCTGCTGCTGCTGGGTTGAGAATCACTCCGGAGCGTATCGAAAACGCGACATTCATTCAAAGTTATCGCATGCTGTGTGCGCAAATGTTTCTGCATATTGGTAGTATTTCCTCCCGTTGATGAAATCTCCACTTTGCAAATATTGCAAGTTACCCTGTTGTCACCCTTTCTCGTGAAATGTAACCACACTTTCGAGCGTTTGTACCGCTTGGGTGCCATGTTGCCGGCTGCACTGCACTGGACGTCGCTACGCACGTTGCGTACCTATCTTGCGTAAGCTACGCAACGTGCGTGGTGACGTCATTCGCGCCCGCTCGGAATCGATAAGGGAATCGTTTGCAAAACTGGCAAACGATTCCAAGGAATCAAAACAGTCGGAACCGGTTCTCAACAAGAACCGGTTTTCGATACCCATCCCTAGTGATGGCTACATCACTTTCATTTGGATGTCTGAAGTCATTGTGGCACCAGCAGAATTGGCGATAGAGGTACAGAGCCTTTCTCTTAAAACCATTAGCAGCACATTTCAGTCCAAATGTTTTTTAAACAATCATTTAACAGGTGGATCGGCCCAGAGAATTGCAGTTGGACTCCATTTTTTACATGAAAAGCAGAGTTATGCTGGAGGTCCATATCCTCCCTTTTGAAACTATGAGCCACTAATTTGAGTCAAAAGGTTGTTTACAGTATTAATAAAAAGCAGGATAGGGCAAGAATCTGATGGTAGATTCCGTGTGTTGGGAATGTAAAGCAGAGTGGCGGAGCGGAAGCGTGCTGGGCCCATAACCCAGATGTCGTTGGATCGAAACCATCCTCTGCTAGAATCATTGCTGTACAAAGGATCAAGCATTGAAAGCGAGTGCCATCGTCATTCTAGCCCACCCTCCCTACCAAGCATCAAGAGTTCGTCTCACATTGGGATGAAAATGAGTGTCCAATATTCCTCAAAAAGTATTTGACAATATCTGTTAGGAAGACGATTTGAGAGAGGGATTGGTAGTAAGACTGGGGTTGAAGAAAGACGATACACACACACATGCATTGTCCTTATGTATTTCAAACCTTGATTGGTCGTTGATTATTTTTTCTTCAAATCTCATGTCAGAAAATAACGTGCGCCCCAGTGACCTAATGGATAAGGCACTGGCCTCCTAAGCCAGGGATTGTGGGTTCGAGTCCCGTCTGGGGTGTATTCAAGCAGAGTGGCGCAGCGGAAGCGTGCTGGGCCCATAACCCAGAGGTCGATGGATCGAAACCATCCTCTGCTAGAATCATATGTTTTCAATGTTTCAGTCTAAAAATTAATTGCAATTGACATCCAAATCAAGAATCCTGTGCTGGCATAGGGATTGCGCCACACACTGTGCCCACCTCTCAAGTCATGCTGGAACTATAAGCTGCGTTACAATAAGCATTACAATGTGGATTGAGCCAGGGTTTACAATTTGACTCCATGTTCTTTAAATGCAAAGCAGAGTGGCGCAGCGGAAGCGTGCTGGGCCCATAACCCAGAGGTCGATGGATCGAAACCATCCTCTGCTAGCAGTATAATGTATCAGGCCTCAAAGTTAATTCCAGATAGAGTGATGGCTACATCACTTTCATGTGGATGTCTGAAGTCATTGTGGCACCAGCAGAATTGGAGATAGAGGTACAGAGCCTTTCTCTTAAAACCATTAGCAGCACATTTCAGTCCAAATGTTTTTTAAACAATCATTTAACAGGTGGATCGGCCCAGAGAATTGCAGTTGGACTCCATTTTTTACATGAAAAGATAGATTCCGTGTGTTGGGAATGTAAAGCAGAGTTGCGCAGCGGAAGCGTGCTGGGCCCATAACCCAGAGGTCGATGGATCGAAACCATCCTCTGCTAGAATCATTGAGCGGCGATCATTGAGTGGCCTAATGGATAAGGCACTGGCCTCCTAAGCCAGGGATTGTGGGTTCGAGTCCCGTCTGGGGTGAATTCAAGCAGAGTGGCGCAGCGGAAGCGTGCTGGGCCCATAACCCAGAGGTCGATGGATCGAAACCATCCTCTGCTAGAATCATATGTTTTCAATGTTTCAGTCTAAAAATTAATTGCAATTGACATCCAAATCAAGAATCCTGTGCTGGCATAGGGATTGCGCCACACACTGTGCCTACCTCTCAAGTCATGCTGGAACTATAAGCTGAGTTACAATGAGCATTACAATGTGGATTGAGCCAGGGTTTACAATTTGACTCCATGTTCTTTAAATGCAAAGCAGAGTGGAGCAGCGGAAGCGTGCTGGGCCCATAACCCAGAGGTCGATGGATCGAATCCATCCTCTGCTAGCAGTATAATGTATCAGGCCTCAAAGTTAATTCCAGATAGAGTGATGGATACATCACTTTCATGTGGATGTCTGAAGTCATTGTGGGACCAGCAGAATTGGAGATAGAGGTACAGAGCCTTTCTCTTAAAACCATTAGCAGCACATTTCAGTCCAAATGTTTTTTAAACAATCATTTAACAGGTGGATCGGCCCAGAGAATTGCAGTTGGACTCCATTTTTTACATGAAAAGCAGAGTTATGCTGGAGGTCCATATCCTCCCTTTTGAAACTATGAGCCACTAATTTGAGTCAAAAGGTTGTTTACAGTATTAATAAAAAGCAGGATAGGGCAAGAATCTGATGGTAGATTCCGTGTGTTGGGAATGTAAAGCAGAGTGGCGCAGCGGAAGCGTGCTGGGCCCATAACCCAGAGGTCGATGGATCGAAACCATCCTCTGCTAGAATCATTGCTGTACAAAGGATCAAGCATTGAATGCGAGTGCCATCGTCATTCTAGCCCACCCTCCCTACGAAGCATAAAGAGTTCGTCTCACATTGGGATGAAAATGAGTGTCCAATATTCCTCAAAAAGTATTTGACAATATCTGTTAGGAAGACGATTTGAGTGAGGGATTGGTAGTAAGACTGGGGTTGAAGAAAGACGATACACACGCACATGCATTGTCCTTATGTATTTCAAACCTTGATTGGTCGTTGATTATTTTTTCTTCAAATCTCATGTCAGAAAATAACGTGCGCCCCAGTGGCCTAATGGATAAGGCACTGGCCTCCTAAGCCAGGGATTGTGGGTTCGAGTCCCGTCTGGGGTGTATTCAAGCAGAGTGGCGCAGCGGAAGCGTGCTGGGCCCATAACCCAGAGGTCGATGGATCGAAACCACCCTCTGCTAGAATCATATGTTTTCAATGTTTCAGTCTAAAAATTAATTGCAATTGACATCCAAATCAAGAATCCTGTGCTGGCATAGGGATTGTGCCACACACTGTGCCCACCTCTCAAGTCATGCTGGAACTATAAGCTGCGTTACAATAAGCATTACAATGTGGATTGAGCCAGGGTTTACAATTTGACTCCATGTAATTTAAATGCAAAGCAGAGTGGCGCAGCGGAAGCGTGCTGGGCCCATAACCCAGAGGTCGATGGATCGAAACCATCCTCTGCTAGCAGTATAATGTATCAGCCCTCAAAGTTAATTCCAGATAGAGTGATGGCTACATCACTTTCATTTGGATGTCTGAAGTCATTGTGGCACCAGCAGAATTGGCGATAGAGGTACAGAGCCTTTCTCTTAAAACCATTAGCAGCACATTTCAGTCCAAATGTTTTTTAAACAATCATTTAACAGGTGGTTCGGCCCAGAGAATTGCAGTTGGACTCCATTTTTTACATGAAAAGCAGAGTTATGCTGGAGGTCCATATCCTCCCTTTTGAAACTATGAGCCACTAATTTGAGTCAAAAGGTTGTTTACATTATTAATAAAAAGCAGGATAGGGCAAGAATCTGATGTTAGATTCCGTGTGTTGGGAATGTAAAGCAGAGTGGCGCAGCGGAAGCGTGCTGGGCCCATAACCCAGAGGTTGATTGATCGAAACTATCCTCTGCTAGAATCATTGCTGTACAAAGGATCAAGCATTGAAAGCGAGTGCCATCGTCATTCTACCCCACCCTCCCTACCAACCATAAAGAGTTCGTCTCACATTGGGATGAAAATGAGTGTCCAATATTCCTCAAAAAGTATTTGACAATATCTCTTAGGAAGACGATTTGAATGAGGGATTGGTAGTAAGACTGGGGTTGAAGAAAGACGATACACATGCATTGTCCTTATGTATTTCAAACCTTGATTGGTCGTTGATTATTTTTTCTTCAAATCTCATGTCAGAAAATAACGTGCACCCCAGTGGCCTAATGGATAAGGCACTGGCCTCCTAAGCCAGGGATTGTGGGTTCGAGTCCCGTCTGGGGTGAATTCAAGCAGAGTGGCGCAGCGGAAGCGTGCTGGGCCCATAACCCAGAGGTCGATGGATCGAAACCATCCTCTGCTAGAATCATATGTTTTCAATGTTTCAGTCTAAAAATTAATTGCAATTGACATCCAAATCAAGAATCCTGTGCTGGCATAGGGATTGCGCCACACACTGTGCCCACCTCTCAAGTCATGCTGGAACTATAAGCTGCGTTACAATAAGCATTACAATGTGGATTGAGCCAGGGTTTACAATTTGACTCCATGTTCTTTAAATGCAAGGCAGAGTGGCGCAGGGGAAGCGTGCAGGGCCCATAACCCAGAGGTCGATGGATCGAAACCATCCTCTGCTAGCAGTATAATGTATCAGGCCTCAAAGTTAATTCCAGATAGAGTGATGGCTACATCACTTTCATTTGGATGTCTGAAGTCATTGTGGCACCAGCAGAATTGGAGATAGAGGTACAGAGCCTTTCTCTTAAAACCATTAGCAGCACATTTCAGTCCAAATGTTTTTTAAACAATCATTTAACAGGTGGATCGGCCCAGAGAATTGCAGTTGGACTCCATTTTTTACATGAAAAGATAGATTCCGTGTGTTGGGAATGTAAAGCAGAGTTGCGCAGCGGAAGTGTGCTGGGCCCATAACCCAGAGGTCGATGGATCGAAACCATCCTCTGCTAGAATCATTGAGCGGCGATCATTGAGTGGCCTAATGGATAAGGCACTGGCCTCCTAAGCCAGGGATTGTGGGTTCGAGTCCCGTCTGGGGTGAATTCAAGCAGAGTGGCGCAGCGGAAGCGTGCTGGGCCCATAACCCAGAGGTCGATGGATCGAAACCATCCTCTGCTAGAATCATATGTTTTCAATGTTTCAGTCTAAAAATTAATTGCAATTGACATCCAAATCAAGAATCCTGTGCTGGCATAGCGATTGCGCCACACACTGTGCCCACCTCTCAAGTCATTCTGGAACTATAAGCTGAGTTACAATGAGCATTACAATGTGGATTGAGCCAGGGTTTACAATTTGACTCCATGTTCTTTAAATGCAAAGCAGAGTGGAGCAGCGGAAGCGTGCTGGGCCCATAACCCAGAGGTCGATGGATCGAAACCATCCTCTGCTAGCAGTATAATGTATCAGGCCTCAAAGTTAATTCCAGATAGAGTGATGGATACATCACTTTCATGTGGATGTCTGAAGTCATTGTGGGACCAGCAGAATTGGAGATAGAGGTACAGAGCCTTTCTCTTAAAACCATTAGCAGCACATTTTAGTCCAAATGTTTTTTAAACAATCATTTAACAGGTGGATCGGCCCAGAGAATTGCAGTTGGACTCCATTTTTTACATGAAAAGCAGAGTTATGCTGGAGGTCCATATCCTCCCTTTTGAAACTATGAGCCACTAATTTGAGTCAAAAGGTTGTTTACAGTATTAATAAAAAGCAGGATAGGGCAAGAATCTGATGGTAGATTCCGTGTGTTGGGAATGTAAAGCAGAGTGGCGCAGCGGAAGCGTGCTGGGCCCATAACCCAGAGGTCGATGGATCGAAACCATCCTCTGCTAGAATCATTGCTGTACAAAGGATCAAGCATTGAATGCGAGTGCCATTGTCATTCTAGCCCACCCTCCCTACCAAGCATAAAGAGTTCGTCTCACATTGGAATGAAAATGAGTGTCCAATATTCCTCAAAAAGTAATTGACAATATCTGTTAGGAAGACGATTTGAGTGAGGGATTGGTAGTAAGACTGGGGTTGAAGAAAGACGATACACACGCACATGCATTGTCCTTATCTATTTCAAACCTTGATTGGTCGTTGATTATTTTTTCTTCAAATCTCATGTCAGAAAATAACGTGCGCCCCAGTGGCCTAATGGATAAGGCACTGGCCTCCTAAGCCAGGGATTGTGGGTTCGAGTCCCGTCTGGGGTGTATTCAAGCAGAGTGGCGCAGCGGAAGCGTGCTGGGCCCATAACCCAGAGGTCGATGGATCGAAACCACCCTCTGCTAGAATCATTTGTTTTCAATGTTTCAGTCTAAAAATTAATTGCAATTGACATCCAAATCAAGAATCCTGTGCTGGCATAGGGATTGTGCCACACACTGTGCCCACCTCTCAAGTCATGCTGGAACTATAAGCTGCGTTACAATTAGCATTACAATGTGGATTGAGCCAGGGTTTACAATTTGACTCCATGTTATTTAAATGCAAAGCAGAGTGGCGCAGCGGAAGCGTGCTGGGCCCATAACCCAGAGGTCGATGGATCGAAACCATCCTCTGCTAGCAGTATAATGTATCAGCCCTCAAAGTTAATTCCAGATAGAGTGATGGCTACAACACTTTCATTTGGATGTCTGAAGTCATTGTGGCACCAGCAGAATTGGCGATAGAGGTACAGAGCCTTTCTCTTAAAACCATTAGCAGCACATTTCAGTCCAAATGTTTTTTAAACAATCATTTAACAGGTGGATCGGCCCAGAGAATTGCAGTTGGACTCCATTTTTTACATGAAAAGCAGAGTTATGCTGGAGGTCCATATCCTCCCTTTTGAAACTATGAGCCACTAATTTGAGTCAAAAGGTTGTTTACAGTATTAATAAAAAGCAGGATAGGGCAAGAATCTGATGGTAGATTCCGTGTGTTGGGAATGTAAAGCAGAGTGGCGCAGCGGAAGCGTGCTGGGCCCATAACCCAGAGGTCGATGGATCGAAACCATCCTCTGCTAGAATCATTGCTGTACAAAGGATCAAGCATTGAATGCGAGTGCCATCGTCATTCTAGCCCACCCACCCTACCAAGCATAAAGAGTTCGTCTCACATTGGGATGAAAATGAGTGTCCAATATTCCTCAAAAAGTATTTGACAATATCTGTTAGGAAGACGATTTGAGTGAGGGATTGGTAGTAAGACTGGGGTTGAAGAAAGACGATACACACGCACATGCTTTGTCCTTATGTATTTCAAACCTTGATTGGTCGTTGATTATTTTTTCTTCAAATCTCATGTCAGAAAATAACGTGCGCCCCAGTGGCCTAATGGATAAGGCACTGGCCTCCTAAGCCAGGGATTGTGGGTTCGAGTCCCGTCTGGGGTGTATTCAAGCAGAGTGGCGCAGCCGAAGCGTGCTGGGCCCATAACCCAGAGGTCGATGGATCGAAACCACCCTCTGCTAGAATCATATGTTTTCAATGTTTCAGTCTAAAAATTAATTGCAATTGACATCCAAATCAAGAATCCTGTGCTGGCATAGGGATTGTGCCACACACTGTGCCCACCTCTCAAGTCATGCTGGAACTATAAGCTGCGTTACAATAAGCATTACAATGTGGATTGAGCCAGGGTTTACAATTTGACTCCATGTTATTTAAATGCAAAGCAGAGTGGCGCAGCGGAAGCGTGCTGGGCCCATAACCCAGAGGTCGATGGATCGAAACCATCCTCTGCTAGCAGTATAATGTATCAGCCCTCAAAGTTAATTCCAGATAGAGTGATGGCTACATCACTTTCATTTGGATGTCTGAAGTCATTGTGGCACCAGCAGAATTGGCGATAGAGGTACAGAGCCTTTCTCTTAAAACCATTGTGACACAGCCACATGAAGTGTTTGAAAGAAATGGTACAAATTGTATGGAAAAAACAGTGCCCAGTTAACATAAAGTTTGAAATCCTTGCAAGGTTAAATAATGTTTTGGGTTACCTGTTAATTGGTTTTGTGTGTGTGTTTTGCCGATGTGGAAAAGCCATAATAGTGCCAGCGACATGTGATTTGGGCTGGGAGGACATGACAAAAAGGTTACTGGGACTTTAAGCTAGGTGATCTTAGGGGGCAAGGGGAGGAGTTACAGGGAGGTACCAGGAAGCAGAGGAACAAAGGAAAAATGTTTGGGATGGCCCAGGGGGTGGTGGTGAGTTTAGGAAAAGAGGGATCCGGATATCTTAAAACCCCACCAAATCTCCTTAGAAGGCCACGCTGTACAGACAACAAGAATTGAGTATATTTGTTTGAGCCTGCCTTACCGGTGAGATCCTTCCATTTTTTCACAATGCATTGTTAGTGGACTACTTTTTACGTGTTTTTGGTGGAATACTTTTTTGGGGTTTTGGACTTTCAGGGTTTGGGTGTTGGACTTTGGGAGACTTGGGGAAGGGTGAAGAAAGAAAAACCGTATGGTGTATAAAAGTTGTTGGACAATTTGATGTACTGATACAATTGCAAAATCAAATACAAAAGTTTTTGAGAAACAGTGTGTTTAGGGGGTATTTTGTTTTGGAATATACTGGATGGCTGATGGGAATGTGATTTGGTGGAAGTTTACATATGTAACTGAAATATATTGTCGTTTTCCGAACAAAAAGTGGTAATCTCCCTGAAAGAGAAATCAGGGTGATTGTTACAGATGGTGTCCAGTACGGGGGAAACTACATTGTTAAAAGTTATGTTGTATACTTTGGTTTTTTTTTGGGGAAAAAATCATGGAAATGTTTACTGTTGCAAACCCTGACGCAGAGGAGGGCCAGCCTGGGACTAGTTCCAGTTCCGCTGCTGCTTCTTCTCATACTCCTTCTCACACTTCTACTAACGCTAGTACTTCTACACATACTACCTCTACTCACACTGCTACACCTGATCTTACAACTCGTCACGCTTTCTGTCCGTTCAGACCAGGGCCTTTTGTAACCTTTAGAGAACCAGTGACGGAAATATCCTCTCTGTTAAGTGAAATGTACCTTGAAGAGGGAGAAAATTCTGATGGGTCTGATAGTGAAGAAAATATTAAAGGGGCGGATAGTCAGGAGGAAGTTGTAGTGCAGGAGATCAGTTCCTCTATTAGGGAATTGCAGAATAAAGTGAGTACTTTAGAGGGAGAATTCAGAGCTTCAATAGAGAGCACAATAGACCGTGAGCTTGGGCTCAGAGAGTATGTTGATAACAAGTTTGAAGATGTTGAGACACGTTTAAAGGACTCTGTTCAACAATTAGAGCGAGCTGTGGTAGAGTGTTTGTTACGGAGAGATGAACAGTGGGGAAAAGAATTAAGTAAAGTAAAACGCTCTAGCACCCCATTGAGTCAAGCCTCCTTTCGATATCCTCCATCTGATCTTAGTGATATTGGGCTTCCTCCGTCTAGAAAGGTGTCTGCTACTCCTTCTCTCATTGTCAAGCCTCCTGTCCGCCTCCAGTTTCCTGTCTTTGGAGAATCCCGAGAAGCAACAGAAGTGTTTAATTACATTGAACAGTGTGAGAACTTTTTAACCCTGAGGCCGCTTACTGATGGAGAACTGATGGCCACCTTATCAGCCACCTTTAAAGGACCTGCCAAGAGTTGGTGGACAGCAGAGAAAAAGAAAGTTAAGAATTGGTCCGAATTCAGAAAGTCATTTTTTTCAGCTTTCTTAACTACTGACTACCAGAATGAGGTGGAAGAGCAATTGCGGGTTAAAGTTCAGGGAGCGGACCAATGCATAAGAGATTTTGTTTATGATTACAGGGCTCTCTGTTTGCGTTGGAAGTCTGATATAACTGAAGAAGAGTTAGTCAGACGTGTCATGAACAATTGCAATCCAGCCCTAGTTAGCGGGTTAAGGGGAACAGTACACACTGTCGAACAGCTTGTCAAGTTGGGATCCATGGTGGAGCGCGACTGGGCTGCCAAGAAAGATTACTGGGCCAGAGTGAATAGTCAGGCCTCCAATGACAAGTCAAAAAAAAAAGGAAATGGGAAAAGTCCCAACACTAATGCTCAAGAGCACAAAGGAGCACAGCATATGATCATAGCTAAAGCAGTGACTCCAACGCTGCTGGTAGTTCCAATTGAGACCCGGGGACTCCAAGGAGAAGCAGTGCTAGACACGGGCTGCACATTCACCTTGATGCAGAGAAGCCTTTGGCAGAAGATGGCCAGGCCTGGAGATTCACTGATCACGGAAGATCTTTTGCATTTTGTGTTGGCCGATGGAAAATCACACCAAGCCGAGGGGAAGACACACCTGGCCTACACCTGGCATGGGGCTGTCTGGACAATTGGGACGTACATCATGAAGGATGAAAATCTAGCTTTTCCGCTAATTTTAGGGCTAGACTTCCTGACCAAAACCCAGGCCCAACTCAACTTAGGAGATCATACTTACGGTGTGCCTATCAGGGGGAAATGTTCTCACTTTCCATTTTTAAATCACCCACCTGATAGTCGCAGCTGGCACTCCATTGAAGAGCTCAAGGGGAAAGCTTACCTGTACATGGCGGTGTGTTCATCTGCTGAATCCCCTCAGTCGAGAGCAGTTGATGCATTAGAGGCACACAGAGCGCTGTTGCAGTCCCATTCACCAGAGATGCAGGAGTTGTTCCAGTCCGTAGCGGGAGTATGTGCAGCTAAAATTAGGAAGACCAACGTTACCCAGCATCATATTTACACTTGCGACGAGATACCGGTACGTGCAAAGGCCTACCGGGTGTCTCCACTCAAGAAAAACATCATTGAGCAACACGTAAAGCAGATGCTGGCAGACGATGTCATTGAACCATCTCAGTCGCCATGGGCATCTCCTGTGGTACTGGTAGGGAAACCTGATGGTTCTCATCGCTTCTGTATAGATTACAGGAGATTAAATATAAAGACCCCATTGGACGCTTATCCAATGCCAATTATCCATGAGATCCTGGAGTCTTTGCATGGGGCGAGTTGCTTCAGCACTTTGGATCTCCAGTCTGGGTATTGGCAAGTGGCTATGAGTCCTGAAAGCAAGGCTAAGACCGCCGTCATCACACCTATGGGTCTATATCATTTCAAAGTCATGCCCTTTGGATTGAAGAATGCTGCTGCTACATTTCAGCGGTTGATGGAAAGAGTGCTGGGTGAGTTAAGAGGGCGTGTCTGTCTGGTGTACATTGATGACATCATCATATATTCCCCCAATCACCAACAGCACCTTAAAGATCTTCATGCTGTGTTTTCCAAGCTGCAAGCAGCTAACCTTACCCTCAATTTGAAAAAATGCCACTTCTTTAAAACTCAGCTCAAGTTTCTGGGACACATTGTGTCTGGTATGGGAGTGGAAATTGACCCGGAAAAAACGACAGCAGTGGCCAATTATCCAACCCCACAGGATGTGAAGTCCCTGCAGAGGTTCCTGGGCCTAGTGGGGTGGTATCATAAATTTATCCCACACTTCGCGGAACATGCTGCACCTCTGAACAACTTGAAGCGAAAAGACGTCAAGTGGTTATGGACGGAAGAATGTCAGAGCAGTGTTGACCAACTCAAACAAGCACTGAAGACTTCACCCGTCCTTGCACAACCAGACTCCACAATACCTTTTCAGGTTCAGACAGATGCAAGCGATGTGGGGCTGGGAGCCGTCCTTGCTCAACAGACGCCAGAGGGCGAAAGAGTGATTGCGTATGCCTCTAGGGGACTGCGTGGGGCAGAAAACAATTACTCTACGGCTGAGAAGGAGTGCCTAGCAGTCGTGTGGGCAGTAGAGAAATGGCGCCACTACCTGGAAGGGGGCAAGTTTGATGTCTTCACCGACCATAGCGCCTTAACCTGGGCTTTCAACTGTCCCAAAACCAGTTCCAGGTTGACCCGTTGGACCTTGAGGTTGCAGCAGTTTGACTTTGAAGTCCATTACAGGAAGGGATATACGAACATTGTGCCAGATGCCCTATCCCGGGCAGTGGAGCCCCAGTCACCTCCTGTGGTGGCTTCCTATGTGGCAACCCAGTCATCCTCCTGTGCGGCTGACTTACCATCCTCTCTGGCTGAAGTAGCACAGGCACAACATCAAGATCCAGAGGTCAGAGAGATGCGAGCGGGAGTGATAGCCAATGTCAGGCAGACAGACCGTATTGGATGGGAAGTGATCCAAGATGTCCTCTATAGAACAATTCCGACCAAAGGAGTGGGACTGAAATATCAATTGGTAGTGCCCGAGGAGTTGAAATCTCTTTTCCTGCAATACTTCCACGACAGTCCATTGGGGGCACACTTGGGAAGACTCAAGACCTTACTTCGTATCCTAGAAGTGGCCTGGTGGCCTACCGTTAGGAAAGATGTGTGGCAACATGTCAAACAATGCACAACCTGTCAGCAGTACAAACCAGACAACAAAAAACCTGCTGGATTGTCAACTAAAGTGGAAGAACCCGGTTACATGCTGGGAATGGACTTCATGGGACCATTACCACGGAGCAAGAAAGGGAACCTTTACCTCCTCGTAGTAGTGGATTACTATACCCGATGGGTTGAACTATTCCCCATGCGGGATAGTAAAACACCTCGCCTATGCCAGCTGCTAAGAGATGAGATCCTAACCAGGTGGGGTGTGCCTAAATACATCGTTTCAGACCGAGGGCCACAATTCACTAGTCAGCTTCTCCAAGCCCTTTGCAAGAAGTGGGGAATCATCCAGAAACTGACCACAAGCTACCATCCACAGACAAACTTAACTGAACGGGTCAATCGGAATCTGAAGACTATGATTGCTTCCTATGTAGGAGAACATCATGAGGATTGGGATAAGTGGTTGTCGGAGTTCCGGTTCGCCCTGAACAACAACCAGCATGAAACCACAGGACGGACTCCTGCAGAACTTGCCCTTGGGAGACACCTGAAAGGACCTTTGGAGAGGCTTATACATCAAGCTCCAGCTCCGCATCCACAGGAATCCCAATACTCCTTACTGGAACGACAACACCAAATGAGACAGGAGGTCAGACAGAGAGTGGGAGTAGCCAGACACAGACAAGCCAGATACTATGATGCCCATAGGAGAGTTGCGCAATTTCTTGTGGGAGATCTGGTCTGGGTCCGAACACACCCTCAGTCTAAGGCCTCTGAAAAATTTTCATCAAAGCTAGCACCCAAGTGGTCAGGGCCAGCACAAGTGATGAAAATATTAGGGCCTCTCAATTATAGGCTTAAATGGCAAGACACTGACAATACGGACACGGTACATGTGGGTAATCTGAAATCTTATTTCGGGGCTCAGCCCCTCACACCTCCGGCTGGGGGGGGGGGGGATCTGTGACACAGCCACATGAAGTGTTTGAAAGAAATGGTACAAATTGTATGGAAAAAACAGTGCCCAGTTAACATAAAGTTTGAAATCCTTGCAAGGTTAAATAATGTTTTGGGTTACCTGTTAATTGGTTTTGTGTGTGTGTTTTGCCGATGTGGAAAAGCCATAATAGTGCCAGCGACATGTGATTTGGGCTGGGAGGACATGACAAAAAGGTTACTGGGACTTTAAGCTAGGTGATCTTAGGGGGCAAGGGGAGGAGTTACAGGGAGGTACCAGGAAGCAGAGGAACAAAGGAAAAATGTTTGGGATGGCCCAGGGGGTGGTGGTGAGTTTAGGAAAAGAGGGATCCGGATATCTTAAAACCCCACCAAATCTCCTTAGAAGGCCACGCTGTACAGACAACAAGAATTGAGTATATTTGTTTGAGCCTGCCTTACCGGTGAGATCCTTCCATTTTTTCACAATGCATTGTTAGTGGACTACTTTTTACGTGTTTTTGGTGGAATACTTTTTTGGGGTTTTGGACTTTCAGGGTTTGGGTGTTGGACTTTGGGAGACTTGGGGAAGGGTGAAGAAAGAAAAACCGTATGGTGTATAAAAGTTGTTGGACAATTTGATGTACTGATACGATTGCAAAATCAAATACAAAAGTTTTTGAGAAACAGTGTGTTTAGGGGGTATTTTGTTTTGGAATATACTGGATGGCTGATGGGAATGTGATTTGGTGGAAGTTTACATATGTAACTGAAATATATTGTCGTTTTCCGAACAAAAAGTGGTAATCTCCCTGAAAGAGAAATCAGGGTGATTGTTACACCATTAGCAGCACATTTCAGTCCAAATATTTTTTAAACAATCATTTAACAGGTGGTTCGGCCCAGAGAATTGCAGTTGGACTCCATTTTTTACATGAAAAGCAGAGTTATGCTGGAGGTCCATATCCTCCCTTTTGAAACTATGAGCCACTAATTTGAGTCAAAAGGTTGTTTACAGTATTAATAAAAAGCAGGATAGGGCAAGAATCTGATGTTAGATTCCGTGTGTTGGGAATGTAAAGCAGAGTGGCACAGCGGAAGCGTGCTGGGCCCATAACCCAGAGGTTGATTGATCGAAACCATCCTCTGCTAGAATCATTGCTGTACAAAGGATCAAGCATTGAAAGCGAGTGCCATCGTCATTCTACCCCACCCTCCCTACCAAGCATAAAGAGTTCGTCTCACATTGGGATGAAAATGAGTGTCCAATATTCCTCAAAAATTATTTGACAATATCTCTTAGGAAGACGATTTGAATGAGGGATTGGTAGTAAGACTGGGGTTGAAGAAAGACGATACACATGCATTGTCCTTATGTATTTCAAACCTTGATTGGTCGTTGATTATTTTTTCTTCAAATCTCATGTCAGAAAATAACGTGCGCCCCAGTGGCCTAATGGATAAGGCACTGGCCTCCTAAGCCAGGGATTGTGGGTTCGAGTCCCGTCTGGGGTGCATTCAAGCAGAGTGGCGCAGCGGAACCGTGCTGGGCCCATAACCCAGAGGTTGATGGATCGAAACCATCCTCTGCTAGAATCATATGTTTTCAATGTTTCAGTCTAAAAATTAATTGCAATTGACATCCAAATCAAGAATCCTGTGCTGGCATAGGGATTGCGCCACACACTGTGCCCACCTCTCAAGTCATGCTGGAACTATAAGCTGTGTTACAATAAGCATTACAATGTGGATTGAGCCAGGGTTTACAATTTGACTCCATGTTATTTAAATGCAAAGCAGAGTGGCGCAGCGGAAGCGTGCTGGGCCCATAACCCAGAGGTCGATGGATCGAAACCATCCTCTGCTAGCAGTATAATGTATCAGCCCTCAAAGTTAATTCCAGATAGAGTGATGGCTACATCACTTTCATTTGGATGTCTGAAGTCATTGTGGCACCAGCAGAATTGGCGATAGAGGTACAGAGCCTTTCTCTTAAAACCATTAGCAGCACATTTCAGTCCAAATGTTTTTTAAACAATCATTTAACAGGTGGATCGGCCCAGAGAATTGCAGTTGGACTCCATTTTTTACATGAAAAGCAGAGTTATGCTGGAGGTCCATATCCTCCCTTTTGAAACTATGAGCCACTAATTTGAGTCAAAAGGTTGTTTACAGTATTAATAAAAAGCAGGATAGGGCAAGAATCTGATGTTAGATTCCGTGTGTTGGGAATGTAAAGCAGAGTGGCGCAGCGGAAGCGTGCTGGGCCCATAACCCAGAGGTCGATGGATCGAAACCATACTCTGCTAGAATCATTGCTGTACAAAGGATCAAGCATTGAAAGCGAGTGCCATCGTCATTCTAGCCCACCCTCCCTACCAAGCATAAAGAGTTCGTCTCACATTGGGATGAAAATGAGTGTCCAATATTCCTCAAAAAGTATTTGACAATATCTCTTAGGAAGATGATTTGAATGAGGGATTGGTAGTAAGACTGGGGTTGAAGAAAGACGATACACACGCACATGCATTGTCCTTATGTATTTCAAACCTTGATTGGTCGTTGATTATTTTTTCTTCAAATCTCATGTCAGAAAATAACGTGCGCCCCAGTGGCCTAATGGATAAGGCACTGGCCTCCTAAGCCAGGGATTGTGGGTTCGAGTCCCGTCTGGGGTGAATTCAAGCAGAGTTGCGCAGCGGAAGCGTGCTGGGCCCATAACCCAGAGGTCGATGGATCAAAACCATCCTCTGCTAGAATCATATGTTTTCAATGTTTCAGTCTAAAAATTAATTGCAATTGACATCCAAATCAAGAATCCTGTGCTGGCATAGGGATTGCGCCACACACTGCGCCCACCTCTCAAGTCATGCTGGAACTATAAGCTGAGTTACAATAAGCATTACAATGTGGATTGAGCCAGGGTTTACAATTTGACTCCATGTTCTTTAAATGCAAAGCAGAGTGGAGCAGCGGAAGCGTGCTGGGCCCATAACCCAGAGGTCGATGGATCGAAACCATGCTCTGCTAGCAGTATAATGTATCAGGCCTCAAAGTTAATTCCAGATATAGTGATGGCTACATCACTTTCATGTGGATGTCTGAAGTCATTGTGGCACCAGCAGAATTGGAGACATAGGTACAGAGCCATTCTCTTAAAACCATTAGCAGCACATTTCAGTCCAAATGTTTTTTAAACAATCATTTAACAGGTGGATCGGCCCAGAGAATTGCAGTTGGACTCCATTTTTTACATGAAAAGCAGAGTTATGCTGGAGGTCCATATCCTCCCTTTTGAAACTATGAGCCACTAATTTGAGTCAAAAGGTTGTTTACAGTATTAATAAAAAGCAGGATAGGGCAAGAATCTGATGGTAGATTCCGTGTGTTGGGAATGTAAAGCAGAGTGGCGCAGCGGAAGCGTGCTGGGCCCATAACCCAGAGGTCGATGGATCGAAACCATCCTCTGCTAGAATCATTGCTGTACAAAGGATCAAGCATTGAAAGCGAGTGCCATCGTCATTCTAGCCCACCCTCCCTACCAAGCATAAAGCGTTCGTCTCACATTCCTCAAAAAGTATTTGACAATATCTGTTAGGAAGACGATTTGAGTGAGGGATTGGTAGTAAGACTGGGGTTGAAGAAAGACGATACACACACACATGCATTGTCCTTATGTATTTCAAACCTTGATTGGTCGTTGATTATTTTTTCTTCAAATCTCATGTCAGAAAAAAACGTGCGCCCCAGTGGCCTAATGGATAAGGCACTGGCCTCCTAAGCCAGGGATTGTGGGTTCGAGTCCCGTCTGGGGTGTATTCAAGCAGAGTGGCGCAGCGGAAGCGTGCTGGGCCCATAACCCAGAGGTCGATGGATCGAAACCATCCTCTGCTAGAATCATATGTTTTCAATGTTTCAGTCTAAAAATTAATTGCAATTGACATCCAAATCAAGAATCCTGTGCTGGCATAGGGATTGCGCCACACACTGTGCCCACCTCTCAAGTCATGCTGGAACTATAAGCTGTGTTACAATAAGCATTACAATGTGGATTGAGCCAGGGTTTACAATTTGACTCCATGTTATTTAAATGCAAAGCAGAGTGGCGCAGCGGAAGCGTGCTGGGCCCATAACCCAGAGGTCGATGGATCGAAACCATCCTCTGCTAGCAGTATAATGTATCAGCCCTCAAAGTTAATTCCAGATAGAGTGATGGCTACATCACTTTCATTTGGATGTCTGAAGTCATTGTGGCACCAGCAGAATTGGCGATAGAGGTACAGAGCCTTTCTCTTAAAACCATTAGCAGCACATTTCAGTCCAAATGTTTTTTAAACAATCATTTAACAGGTGGATCGGCCCAGAGAATTGCAGTTGGACTCCATTTTTTACATGAAAAGCAGAGTTATGCTGGAGGTCCATATCCTCCCTTTTGAAACTATGAGCCACTAATTTGAGTCAAAAGGTTGTTTACAGTATTAATAAAAAGCAGGATAGGGCAAGAATCTGATGTTAGATTCCGTGTGTTGGGAATGTAAAGCAGAGTGGCGCAGCGGAAGCGTGCTGGGCCCATAACCCAGAGGTCGATGGATCGAAACCATACTCTGCTAGAATCATTGCTGTACAAAGGATCAAGCATTGAAAGCGAGTGCCATCGTCATTCTAGCCCACCCTCCCTACCAAGCATAAAGAGTTCGTCTCACATTGGGATGAAAATGAGTGTCCAATATTCCTCAAAAAGTATTTGACAATATCTCTTAGGAAGATGATTTGAATGAGGGATTGGTAGTAAGACTGGGGTTGAAGAAAGACGATACACACGCACATGCATTGTCCTTATGTATTTCAAACCTTGATTGGTCGTTGATTATTTTTTCTTCAAATCTCATGTCAGAAAATAACGTGCGCCCCAGTGGCCTAATGGATAAGGCACTGGCCTCCTAAGCCAGGGATTGTGGGTTCGAGTCCCGTCTGGGGTGAATTCAAGCAGAGTTGCGCAGCGGAAGCGTGCTGGGCCCATAACCCAGAGGTCGATGGATCAAAACCATCCTCTGCTAGAATCATATGTTTTCAATGTTTCAGTCTAAAAATTAATTGCAATTGACATCCAAATCAAGAATCCTGTGCTGGCATAGGGATTGCGCCACACACTGCGCCCACCTCTCAAGTCATGCTGGAACTATAAGCTGAGTTACAATAAGCATTACAATGTGGATTGAGCCAGGGTTTACAATTTGACTCCATGTTCTTTAAATGCAAAGCAGAGTGGAGCAGCGGAAGCGTGCTGGGCCCATAACCCAGAGGTCGATGGATCGAAACCATGCTCTGCTAGCAGTATAATGTATCAGGCCTCAAAGTTAATTCCAGATATAGTGATGGCTACATCACTTTCATGTGGATGTCTGAAGTCATTGTGGCACCAGCAGAATTGGAGACATAGGTACAGAGCCATTCTCTTAAAACCATTAGCAGCACATTTCAGTCCAAATGTTTTTTAAACAATCATTTAACAGGTGGATCGGCCCAGAGAATTGCAGTTGGACTCCATTTTTTACATGAAAAGCAGAGTTATGCTGGAGGTCCATATCCTCCCTTTTGAAACTATGAGCCACTAATTTGAGTCAAAAGGTTGTTTACAGTATTAATAAAAAGCAGGATAGGGCAAGAATCTGATGGTAGATTCCGTGTGTTGGGAATGTAAAGCAGAGTGGCGCAGCGGAAGCGTGCTGGGCCCATAACCCAGAGGTCGATGGATCGAAACCATCCTCTGCTAGAATCATTGCTGTACAAAGGATCAAGCATTGAAAGCGAGTGCCATCGTCATTCTAGCCCACCCTCCCTACCAAGCATAAAGCGTTCGTCTCACATTCCTCAAAAAGTATTTGACAATATCTGTTAGGAAGACGATTTGAGTGAGGGATTGGTAGTAAGACTGGGGTTGAAGAAAGACGATACACACACACATGTATTGTCCTTATGTATTTCAAACCTTGATTGGTCGTTGATTATTTTTTCTTCAAATCTCATGTCAGAAAAAAACGTGCGCCCCAGTGGCCTAATGGATAAGGCACTGGCCTCCTAAGCCAGGGATTGTGGGTTCGAGTCCCGTCTGGGGTGTATTCAAGCAGAGTGGCGCAGCGGAAGCGTGCTGGGCCCATAACCCAGAGGTCGATGGATCGAAACCATCCTCTGCTAGAATCATATGTTTTCAATGTTTCAGTCTAAAAATTAATTGCAATTGACATCCAAATCAAGAATCCTGTGCTGGCATAGGGATTGCGCCACACACTGTGCCCACCTCTCAAGTCATGCTGGAACTATAAGCTGTGTTACAATAAGCATTACAATGTGGATTGAGCCAGGGTTTACAATTTGACTCCATGTTATTTAAATGCAAAGCAGAGTGGCGCAGCGGAAGCGTGCTGGGCCCATAACCCAGAGGTCGATGGATCGAAACCATCCTCTGCTAGCAGTATAATGTATCAGCCCTCAAAGTTAATTCCAGATAGAGTGATGGCTACATCACTTTCATTTGGATGTCTGAAGTCATTGTGGCACCAGCAGAATTGGCGATAGAGGTACAGAGCCTTTCTCTTAAAACCATTAGCAGCACATTTCAGTCCAAATGTTTTTTAAACAATCATTTAACAGGTGGATCGGCCCAGAGAATTGCAGTTGGACTCCATTTTTTACATGAAAAGCAGAGTTATGCTGGAGGTCCATATCCTCCCTTTTGAAACTATGAGCCACTAATTTGAGTCAAAAGGTTGTTTACAGTATTAATAAAAAGCAGGATAGGGCAAGAATCTGATGTTAGATTCCGTGTGTTGGGAATGTAAAGCAGAGTGGCGCAGCGGAAGCGTGCTGGGCCCATAACCCAGAGGTCGATGGATCGAAACCATACTCTGCTAGAATCATTGCTGTACAAAGGATCAAGCATTGAAAGCGAGTGCCATCGTCATTCTAGCCCACCCTCCCTACCAAGCATAAAGAGTTCGTCTCACATTGGGATGAAAATGAGTGTCCAATATTCCTCAAAAAGTATTTGACAATATCTCTTAGGAAGATGATTTGAATGAGGGATTGGTAGTAAGACTGGGGTTGAAGAAAGACGATACACACGCACATGCATTGTCCTTATGTATTTCAAACCTTGATTGGTCGTTGATTATTTTTTCTTCAAATCTCATGTCAGAAAATAACGTGCGCCCCAGTGGCCTAATGGATAAGGCACTGGCCTCCTAAGCCAGGGATTGTGGGTTCGAGTCCCGTCTGGGGTGAATTCAAGCAGAGTTGCGCAGCGGAAGCGTGCTGGGCCCATAACCCAGAGGTCGATGGATCAAAACCATCCTCTGCTAGAATCATATGTTTTCAATGTTTCAGTCTAAAAATTAATTGCAATTGACATCCAAATCAAGAATCCTGTGCTGGCATAGGGATTGCGCCACACACTGCGCCCACCTCTCAAGTCATGCTGGAACTATAAGCTGAGTTACAATAAGCATTACAATGTGGATTGAGCCAGGGTTTACAATTTGACTCCATGTTCTTTAAATGCAAAGCAGAGTGGAGCAGCGGAAGCGTGCTGGGCCCATAACCCAGAGGTCGATGGATCGAAACCATGCTCTGCTAGCAGTATAATGTATCAGGCCTCAAAGTTAATTCCAGATATAGTGATGGCTACATCACTTTCATGTGGATGTCTGAAGTCATTGTGGCACCAGCAGAATTGGAGACATAGGTACAGAGCCATTCTCTTAAAACCATTAGCAGCACATTTCAGTCCAAATGTTTTTTAAACAATCATTTAACAGGTGGATCGGCCCAGAGAATTGCAGTTGGACTCCATTTTTTACATGAAAAGCAGAGTTATGCTGGAGGTCCATATCCTCCCTTTTGAAACTATGAGCCACTAATTTGAGTCAAAAGGTTGTTTACAGTATTAATAAAAAGCAGGATAGGGCAAGAATCTGATGGTAGATTCCGTGTGTTGGGAATGTAAAGCAGAGTGGCGCAGCGGAAGCGTGCTGGGCCCATAACCCAGAGGTCGATGGATCGAAACCATCCTCTGCTAGAATCATTGCTGTACAAAGGATCAAGCATTGAAAGCGAGTGCCATCGTCATTCTAGCCCACCCTCCCTACCAAGCATAAAGCGTTCGTCTCACATTCCTCAAAAAGTATTTGACAATATCTGTTAGGAAGACGATTTGAGTGAGGGATTGGTAGTAAGACTGGGGTTGAAGAAAGACGATACACACACACATGCATTGTCCTTATGTATTTCAAACCTTGATTGGTCGTTGATTATTTTTTCTTCAAATCTCATGTCAGAAAAAAACGTGCGCCCCAGTGGCCTAATGGATAAGGCACTGGCCTCCTAAGCCAGGGATTGTGGGTTCGAGTCCCGTCTGGGGTGTATTCAAGCAGAGTGGCGCAGCGGAAGCGTGCTGGGCCCATAACCCAGAGGTCGATGGATCGAAACCATCCTCTGCTAGAATCATATGTTTTCAATGTTTCAGTCTAAAAATTAATTGCAATTGACATCCAAATCAAGAATCCTGTGCTGGCATAGGGATTGCGCCACACACTGTGCCCACCTCTCAAGTCATGCTGGAACTATAAGCTGCGTAACAATAAGCATTACAATGTGGATTGAGCCAGGGTTTACAATTTGACTCCATGTTATTTAAATGCAAAGCAGAGTGGCGCAGCGGAAGCGTGCTGGGCCCATAACCCAGAGGTCGATGGATCGAAACCATCCTCTCCTAGCAGTATAATGTATCAGCCCTCAAAGTTAATTCCAGATAGAGTGATGGCTACATCACTTTCATGTGGATGTCTGAAGTCATTGTGGCACCAGCAGAATTGGAGATAGAGGTACAGAGCCTTTCTCTTAAAACCATTAGCAGCACATTTCAGTCCAAATGTTTTTTAAACAATCATTTAACAGGTGGATCGGCCCAGAGAATTGCAGTTGGACTCCATTTTTTACATGAAAAGCAGAGTTATGCTGGAGGTCCATATCCTCCCTTTTGAAACTATGAGCCACTAATTTGAGTCAAAAGGTTGTTTACAGTATTAATAAAAAGCAGGATAGGGCAAGAATCTGATGGTAGATTCCGTGTGTTGGGAATGTAAAGCAGAGTGGCGCAGCGGAAGCGTGCTGGGCCCATAACCCAGAGGTCGATGGATCGAAACCATCCTCTGCTAGAATCATTGCTGTACAAAGGATCAAGCATTGAAAGCGAGTGCCATCGTCATTCTAGCCCACCCTCCCTACCAAGCATAAAGAGTTCGTCTCACATTGGGATGAAAATGAGTGTCCAATATTCCTCAAAAAGTATGTGACATTATCTGTTAGGAAGACGATTGGTAGTAAGACTGGGGTTGAAGAAAGACGATACACACACACACATGCATTGTCCTTATGTATTTCAAACCTTGATTGGTCGTTGATTATTTTTTCTTCAAATCTCATGTCAGAAAATAACGTGCGCCCCAGTGGCCTAATGGATAAGGCACTGACCTCCTAAGCCAGGGATTGTGGGTTCGAGTCCCGTCTGGGGTGTATTCAAGCAGAGTGGCGCAGCGGAAGCGTGCTGGGCCCATAACCCAGAGGTCGATGGATCGAAACCATCCTCTGCTAGAATCATATGTTTTCAATGTTTCAGTCTAAAAATTAATTGCAATTGACATCCAAATCAAGAATCCTGTGCTGGCATAGGGATTGCGCCACACACTGTGCCCACCTCTCAAGTCATGCTGGAACTATAAGCTGCGTAACAATAAGCATTACAATGTGGATTGAGCCAGGGTTTACAATTTGACTCCATGTTATTTAAATGCAAAGCAGAGTGGCGCAGCGGAAGCGTGCTGGGCCCATAACCCAGAGGTCGATGGATCGAAACCATCCTCTGCTAGCAGTATAATGTATCAGGCCTCAAAGTTAATTCCAGATAGAGTGATGGCTACATCACTTTCATTTGGATGTCTGAAGTCATTGTGGCACCAGCAGAATTGGCGATAGAGGTACAGAGCCTTTCTCTTAAAACCATTAGCAGCACATTTCAGTCCAAATGTTTTTTAAACAATCATTTAACAGGTGGATCGGCCCAGAGAATTGCAGTTGGACTCCATTTTTTACATGAAAAGCAGAGTTATGCTGGAGGTCCATATCCTCCCTTTTGAAACTATGAGCCACTAATTTGAGTCAAAAGGTTGTTTACAGTATTAATAAAAAGCAGGATAGGGCAAGAATCTGATGTTAGATTCCGTGTGATGGGAATGTAAAGCAGAGTGGCGCAGCGGAAGCGTGCTGGGCCCATAACCCAGAGGTCGATGGATCGAAACCATCCTCTGCTAGAATCATTGCTGTACAAAGGATCAAGCATTGAATGCGAGTGCCATCGTCATTCTAGCCCACCCTCCCTACCAAGCATAAAGAGTTCGTCTCACATTGGGATGAAAATGAGTGTCCAATATTCCTCAAAAAGTATTTGACAATTTCTGTTATGAAGACGATTTGAGTGAGGGATTGGTAGTAAGACTGGGGTTGAAGAAAGACGATACACACGCACATGCATTGTCCTTATGTATTTCAAACCTTGATTGGTCGTTGATTATTTTTTCTTCAAATCTCATGTCAGAAAATAACGTGCGCCCCAGTGGCCTAATGGATAAGGCACTGGCCTCCTAAGCCAGGGATTGTGGGTTCGAGTCCCGTCTGGGGTGTATTCAAGCAGAGTGGCGCAGCGGAAGCGTGCTGGGCCCATAACCCAGAGGTCGATGGATCGAAACCATCCTCTGCTAGAATCATATGTTTTCAATGTTTCAGTCTAAAAATTAATTGCAATTGACATCCAAATCAAGAATCCTGTGCTGGCATAGGGATTGCGCCACACACTGTGCCCACCTCTCAAGTCATGCTGGAACTATAAGCTGCGTTACAATAAGCATTACAATGTGGATTGAGCCAGGGTTTACAATTTGACTCCATGTTATTTAAATGCAAAGCAGAGTGGCCCAGCGGAAGCGTGCTGGGCCCATAACCCAGAGGTCGATGGATCGAAACCATCCTCTGCTAGCAGTATAATGTATCAGCCCTCAAAGTTAATTCCAGATAGAGTGATGGCTACATCACTTTCATTTGGATGTCTGAAGTCATTGTGGCACCAGCAGAATTGGCGATAGAGGTACAGAGCCTTTCTCTTAAAACCATTAGCAGCACATTTCAGTCCAAATGTTTTTTAAACAATCATTTAACAGGTGGATCGGCCCAGAGAATTGCAGTTGGACTCCATTTTTTACATGAAAAGCAGAGTTATGCTGGAGGTCCATATCCTCCCTTTTGAAACTATGAGCCACTAATTTGAGTCAAAAGGTTGTTTACAGTATTAATAAAAAGCAGGATAGGGCAAGAATCTGATGGTAGATTCCGTGTGTTGGGAATGTAAAGCAGAGTGGCGCAGCGGAAGCGTGCTGGGCCCATAACCCAGAGGTCGATGGATCGAAACCATCCTCTGCTAGAATCATTGCTGTACAAAGGATCAAGCATTGAAAGCGAGTGCCATCGTCATTCTAGCCCACCCTCCCTACCAAGCATAAAGAGTTCGTCTCACATTGGGATGAAAATGAGTGTCCAATATTCCTCAAAAAGTATGTGACATTGCACATGCATTGTCCTTATGTATTTCAAACCTTGATTGGTCGTTGATTATTTTTTCTTCAAATCTCATGTCAGAAAATAACGTGCGCCCCAGTGGCCTAATGGATAAGGCACTGACCTCCTAAGCCAGGGATTGTGGGTTCGAGTCCCGTCTGGGGTGTATTCAAGCAGAGTGGCGCAGCGGAAGCGTGCTGGGCCCATAACCCAGAGGTCGATGGATCGAAACCATCCTCTGCTAGAATCATATGTTTTCAATGTTTCAGTCTAAAAATTAATTGCAATTGACATCCAAATCAAGAATCCTGTGCTGGCATAGGGATTGCGCCACACACTGTGCCC